>NW_024086606.1:0-175151 GCF_009730915.1 Dioscorea cayenensis subsp. rotundata
GGGGAGCTTCCATCGAGGCGTATCCTATACTGGGGATGAGGGAATCCTTGGACCCGACAGTGAGAGGACTCTCCATAAGACCATCGATACGACCATCGAGGGGGTTTCTTTATGGATTCATTGCTCTTACATTCGATTTCTTTGATTGTACTTAGCTCCATGGAGAGCTAAACCCCTAGTGGGTACTTGGGTGATTGTGACCCTAGGATGTATTCGTTTCTTTGAACTTCTTTATTATGCTTTCAATAAATTGATGTTTATTGTGAGTTCTAACTTTGAATGCTTAATTGTATGAACATTTCCTCTAGAGTGACACTAGGGTTGAGAGTTCTTGTTGGTAACCTTGTGAGTGAGTGACACACCACGAGCGTTAGACAAAAGCTAGGTTAGAGAGGGTTGAGAGGGGTGAGTCGAGGAGTGCAGGGAGCGTCCCCTTTCCCTCCGGCGTGATAGATTCTACCTCCGTTCCTTGAGTTCTTTGTGGCCATAATAGAGTGAATGGTCTAAGGGATGAACCTCCGCTGTGGCCTAGTTGCGCGTGCAATAGAGTGAAGCATTGAAGGGTGGCTAGGGACCTTCCGCCTGGACCAAAGGGTTAGATCTATAATTAGGAAGCGATTTATCACATGGAATCCCTAGAGCTCATTGCAACTTTATTCGAGTGTGAGGTTGAGAGGTTATTTAATCTCTCCTCCGGGACATGAATAGAGTTAGGCATAGTTGACCTTAGATTTGGCACTATGTATGTAAGGATTTCCACGTCTCAACATTGCATTGATTAGGAAGCATAATAAAGAGTTCTTGCACTTGAAGCGATTATCCTAGGTGAAGCATCATCCGAGTACCCCATCTTTATCGATTGCTTTACCTCCTCCTTACTTTTGCTCTCTTACTTGTTGCTTTAATTGTTGAGAATTGAATCATTATCACACTTATCATTGTTGATACTCCACATAGCTATGAATCGAATTAAGTGTCTTTACTCCCTACTCCCTGTGGATTCGACCCCGCTCACCCGGGATTATTACTTCGACAAACCTTGCACTTGCGGGATATACGCAAGGGGAGCTTGTCAACCATAGCGTAAAACTCGATGTCGTAGGTGATGTAATTCAAGCGTGGCCCTGACAGCTTCTCACTGAAAAATGTAACCGGCCCCCCTTGTTGGCTGAGGATACCCCCAATGTCCATCTTGGACGCATCTGTGTGCAGTTCAAATGGGTTAATGAAGTGAGAGAGTGCCAAGATAGGGCTAGTGGTCAAGCATTCCTGTATCAATTAGAAAGCAGCCTCGGCTTCGCTGGTCCATGTAAATTGCTACCCTTCATGCACTCAGTCAACGGTGCCATAATAAGCTAAAGTGAGCGATGAACCGCCGATAGAAGGATGCAAGGCCGTGGAAGCTTTGTACCTAGGTGATAGTTGTTGGAGTCGGCCAATCTTGTATCACCTTAATCTTGGCCTCGTCTACTTGTATACTTTCCCCTGAAACAACATAACCCAAAAACAAAAACCTTAGGTGTGAAGAAAACACACTTTTTCTTTGCCACATAGAACTATTGGTGCTTAAGAGTGATGAGGATATCCCGAACATGTACAAGATGCGCCTTCTTGTCAAGGCTATAAATGAGGATGTCATCGAAATACACGACCACAAATTTTCCAATTAATGGACGTAAGAGTTGGTTCATGACCCTCAAGAACGTGCTAGGGGCATTGGAAAGCTCGAAAGACATAACCATCCAATTGTACAAAATCCTTCACGCATCTTGAATGCTGTCATCATTTCGTCACTAGGCCGCACACAAATCCGGTGATACCCGCTCTTCAAGTCTAGGTGCGTGAACAACGTAGCCCCGCTAATCTAGTCAAGTAGATCATCTAATCAAGGAATAGGGAATTGATACCTGATAGTGATCTTGTTGATGGACCGGCTGTCCACACATATGTGCCAAGTGCCATCTTTCTTTGTTTTCAATAAGGCGGGGACTGCGCAAGGGCTCATGCTCTCGCGGATATGTCCTTTCATCAATAGTTATTCTACTTGTCGCCTTAGTTCTTCATGCTTCCTTGGACTCATCCGGTAGTGTGGTCGATGTGGTAAGACAGAGCCAGGTTGGAGCTTTATCTGATGCTGTATATCCCGTAGGGGTGGAAGCCTCCCTAGTAAATCTTCAGGGAATACTTCTTGGAACTCGTCAAGTAGAGGAAGAACGATTTCTGGAATTTCTAGAGTCTCCAAGCCCTCGGTGATTGTCTTTCCGAGCAAGACAAAAGCAGTGCCCGAATCCTGTAACTCCCTCCCGAATGGCGCATAGGACAACAGGTTGGTATTACTGGTGGTTGGTGCTTCCATGGGCTTATTGGGCACCAACACTATCTTTACGCCGCTATAGATGAAGCTATAAGAGTTTGTGCGGCCATTGCGTGTCACCTTCTGATCGTATTACCAAGGCCTGTCCAACAATAAGTGGCAGGTATCTATAGGTACAACATCACACCACACTTTATCTCTGTACTTCGAGCCAACCAAGAAGGTGATCAAAGCACATTTGCTAACTATAAGCTTTCCACCCCGATTGAGCTAAGCAAATTTGTACGATGTCGGTTATCGATCAGTGGTGATATTTAGCTTTTGTCCTGCTTCATCAAAGATGATATTCTGACAACTATCTGCATCAATCACAAACTTACATACCTTACCAAGGATAGTACAGGTAGACTGGAAGATGTTTGATCGCCGCCAATCATCTTCAGTAGTCTTGGGCATCAAGCAGGATCATTGTATGACCAAAGCCACACCAACATCTCTCTCGACAATCTCCTCATCAAGGTCATCTTCGTCAAATACGGGTAGAATAATGTCTCTTGTATCCTCTTCGTCCTCGGCAAGCATAACTCTCTTACCTGCCTTCCTGCAATCCGCTTTGCGATGGCTCTTTTCTCCACAACTGAAACACTGAATGGTGATATTGGTTCCCCTGGTCATGCTAGTTCCCATGGAATGTTCAGCAGTAACTCCCCCTCAGGCCTACTCACCCGTAGTAGAGGCAATAAGATGGCATCCTCCTGGTGTTCCCCTAGAACTTAATCGGACTGACCGCCGCTTTTACCGCTCAATAATCAAAGCTTGCTGATGGGCCATCGAGATGGAGACTGGGTCAAACAGTATCGATCTCTTGGATCTGTGTCCGCAAGCCGCTAATGTACATTGCCACCAACTAATCTGTTGATTCTTGAACTTCTTTACGAGCCAGCAACTGATAGAACTCTATGGTGTACTTCTCTATAGTGCAAGTTCCTTGGCGTAGATTATGCAATCGACTGAAAATCATGCGCTGGTAATTGTGGGGTAAGAAATTGGAGCACATATGTTTCTTCATCTTCTTCCAAGAATTGATCTTGCCCTTTTCTAACCTGCTATGGTTGAGCTTCAGTTGTTGCCACAATGCGGTTGCGCACCCACACAGCCGCGTCGCCACTAGCACTACTCTTCTATCATCCGAGACTCCTTTGAACTTTAAGACCTCCTTAACAGTAGTCAGCCAGTCAAGGAACTCTTTCGCTTGTAGTCCACCATGGAATTTTGGAATATTGACCCGTATACCAGATTCCCAATACCTATCTTCATCGGGGTGTTATCGAGTGTCATCCCCACGATCTTGCTCTTCTCATCGCCCTGCTAGGGCAATGTCAGTAAAATAGCCATTGTCTTCCTCAATGGTGTCGTCACTCCCACTTTTAGAGACATGCCCTTGATTGATTCTACCCATCATTTGGGTAAACTGTTCAATCAACTCCTCCATCATTTGCTCCATCTAACAGTCTAAGAGGCGGCCAACTCGCTGTTCAAATCTAGAATCGTCATCACAATCGTAGATCATCGAATCAATCATGCCATCTCAACCTCGCGGTGGCATGATTGATTTGACTTTGAAACCAAACTGATGTAGTAGTATACTTGAAACGCGTTGATTCGCGCTCAAATATTCGGTAACAAGCTGTCCAACAACTGTTGATCAAAGATAGCCAGGAATTGGGAAAAAAAGAGTAAAATCTTTCTACTCAATGAAAATGGTGATCACAAAACTGATTTTCTCTTGCCCATAGGCTTACAATAAATAGACGAATGAAAATAACACTAAGAAAGGAGATAATTTGAAAATTTACCAAAAATGGTAAATTATCAAATATCAGTAAGAAATAAAAGGTTTAAAAAAATAAAGACTATTGCCACAAACGGCTTACAAATCAGAGATTTCTAGACTAAGATATAAGGAAATCAATTATTATTAAAAACGGCAAAATTAATGTTTTCGAGGCCTAAGCGATGGAATTTGGCAAAATTTTGGTATGACTCACGAGTTTGTGGGACATAAACTGGTGACTTATGTTCCTTGATTTGTTTCCCATCAAATGGACCCTGTCGAACCATAAAATCCCGTTGTTCGCCAAATTACCGAAATACCCTTACATCGAACTTCTCCATGTACGCACATGCCAAGTCATCTATACGCCCGTCATCACCTACTCAAAGGAAATGCTTATTTATTTAATTTTTATTTTTCTATATAAAATATTCTTTCTTTGGAGGACTTGAAATTAAGCCGCGACCATAGCTAATTAGGGAACGAGATTTTCAAAGTGTACTATATTTATACATTGTGCTTTGAGGCTTAATTTTATTTTAAGCATTTGATACTCAGGCTTTATTTGTTGTGTCAAAAGCTTGGATTTATATTTGTTTACACCAATATGAACTTGATTTTGCCAATGACTATATGAAATATGGCTAAAGCAGGCATATGGCTTTTCCTATACTTTTGAAATTTATTTTGAACCCTTGTTCACTTTGGAATCTACTAACCTTTTGGTGTGTTTTTATCTTATATATATTATCATTAAAATGAGGATTAAGATCTTCATAATCAAGCCAATCTACGAGAAGTTAGAGTGTCTAACTTCTTACTCAATGCCTTCATTTGGGCCGCCAATGATGTAACCGCATCAATCTCATGGATGCCAGCCACTTTCTTCTTCTCTCTAGCATTCCATTGGTAGCTATTCAAACCTATTTCTTCAATTAACTGCCGGGCTTCTCAAGGGGGTCTTGCTACCTAAGGTATCTCCTACTGCAGCATCAAGTAACAATCTTATACTTGGGTTCAACCCATTGTATAAAGTCTGAATGATCATCCACTCTGGAAATCCATGTTGAGGACATATTCGCAGGTGTTCCTTGAACCTTTCCCATGTCTCAAATAGAGACTTCAATTCCATTTGCACGAAGGAAGAAATTTCATTCCTAAGCTTTGCAGATTTTTTGGGAGGAAAATATCGGGCAAGAAAAGCTTCCACCATCTCCTCCCATGTAGTGCTTGATGCTCTAGGTAATGAGTGTAGCCATTGCTTCACTCTCTCTTTTAAGGAAAATGGGAAGGCCCTCAATCTGATAGCATCATTTTTAACTCCATTAATCTTGAGCATGTCGCACACCTCCAAAAAGTTCTCTATATGGTTGTTTGGATCCTCATCGGCCAAACCATTAAACTGAGCAGACTACTGTATCATCTGGATGAATACTGGCTTTAGTTCAAAATTTTGAGCTATAATCAGGGGCCGCACAATGCTAGATTGTGTGCCCAAAACTGAGGGTCTGGCATAATCGGAAAGCGTTCTCTATTGCTCATTTTGTTCTGCCATTTTTTCTGACCATTCACTTTCAACATCAGCTAGATTTGATGGTTCTTACATAGGCTCTTTTCCCTTTCTTCTGAGTCTAGGTTCAAGTTCAGGATCTCCTTCAACAATTATCGAGGGGTTCATTTAGGTCATAACCTGGAGCTGTACAAAAAAAAAAGAAGAAAACAAAATCAGAATGATATTAGAATAAGAAGATATGGAATAGAATGAATGATAAATAGCTAAGACAATAAAGTGCAAAGTATCTCTAAATGCCTACTACCCGGCAACAGCGCCAAAAACTTGACAATGGCCCTTGCGTATTACCAGCAAGTGCACGGGTTTGTCGAAGTAGTAAATCCCAGGTGAGTAGGGTATCGTATGCATAGGGAGTAGGGAATAAAAATACTAAGATTGCTACTTAAGCAAGTGAAGATGAACAATGATTATGTTGATGAAATATAATGTAAGCAGAAATAAAAGAAACAAGAACGAGAGGCACAAATAAGTGAGAGGAAAGGCAATCGATAGAAGTGGGGTACTCAGACAATGCTCACCATAGGACTAATGTTTCAAGTGCAAGACCAACTATTATGTCTCCTAATTAATTCTTAATGAGTCGTGGACATCCTTGAATACACAGTCCCAAACCTAAGGTCAACCGTGACTAACTCTACACTATGCCTGGCAGAGAAATCAAATAGTCTCAACACCTCACACTGTGTAAAGTTGCAAGACGCTCTAGGGATTCCAGGTGATAAACCCTATTCCTATGTGTAGATCTAACCCTTTGGTCCAGGCGAAAGATCCATAGTCACAATTAAGCCCCAAGTATTAAAGTCACTTCAACGCTTCACTCTGTTGCTCGCACAACTAAGCCCCAGCGGAGTTCATCCCTTAGCCCTTCCCTCTACTATGACTCCAAAGAACTCTTAAAATGTGGAGGTAGGATAAATCACATCAAAAGGGAAAGGGGATGCTCTGCTACCTCTCGACTCACCCTCTCGACCCTTTCCAACCTTGCTTTGTCTAACCCTCATGGTGTGTCACTCATCCACAAAGGTTACCCAGATGGTCTCTCAAACCTAGTATCACTCTAAGGGAGAAATCATTCAACAAGCATTCAAGATTAGAACTCAATTAGAGACATAAATTAAGGAAAGCATAATAAAAGGTCAATGAAACAAAAACATCCTAGGGTTTACAAAATCCAAGTACCCACTAGGGGGTTTAGTTCTCCATAGAGCAAGATACAATCAATAATAAAATTGAAAGTAAAAAAAATAATCCATAGGAAAACCCCCTAGGTATTCGTATCAATGGTCTTGTGGAGTAGCCTTTTTTTCTCCAAAGGTCCCTTTGTCCGGCCTAGGGCACAACTCGGCAGATCGATGCTGACGAAAACTCCCCCAATAACCTTCTTCCAAGAGAAGCGCGGTGTCAAATCCGTAGGACCACTCCAAAGACTTGCCAAAAGCCTCTCTAAACCCTAGCCGACGGCCTCCCAAAAGATAGAGAAAAGTTGGAGAGAAGGATGAAAGATGGCCTCCAAAATCGGGCTGAATCGAGGGTTAAATAGGGCTGGAATCGGGCATCCACGGGCCTGTGAATTTTTCACACGCCCTTGTGGAATTTCCACACGGGCATGTGGAATTCCCACACACCCGTGTGGATTCTCTGGAATCCTGATTTTCGGCCAGGTGTGAACAGTAACTGCAACATTGCATTGCTACAGTACCCCCCGCCAAAACACTCCCGATTCCACACTTTTCATCCAGGAAACATAAATGACACACGTCTATGCCGTAGGATCGTGACGCTTCTTCAATAAAAAGCCTCATTGGTGAAGATCTTGCTATCAATGCACAAGTCGGGATACGCAAATGTGATTGCATTCGTGCCTCTCCAACTCATTGTAATTGCTTGAATATATGGAGGTTGGTACACATTCATATATCTTCGAACCTAACTTGTGTGTTCGCATTTGTTCCTTCCAAAATTCTACCAAATAGTGCATTCATGATCTACTTGGGCTTTTTTTCTTAATACTTAGCTTCACAAACCTACATGCATGAAAGTATCACAAATACACATGTATTAGCACTAAAACCTGATAAAAGTAATGTTCTAGCTAAAACTTGAATAAAAAACGACAACAAACCCGAAATCATGCAAGTGTGTGTAAACTCACTCAATTCAACCCAGAGTATACTCCTCAAAGTTCTAAGTATAAGGGACTTATTTATCTACAAGACATAACAAACTAAGAGATGGAAATAGCTTCACACGTCCTCTAAGGTAGCCCTTTGTGAAGCGGCCGCTAAGGTGGCTTTCACACTTTTGAGGTGGTAACTCTTTCTACCGGGGTGGTAGCTTTCACTCATCCTATGAGATAGTTCTTTCTCTCATTAGGGCATAACTAGTATCTTACTTATGAGAGTAGCTTCATACTTCATAGGTGGTAGCTCTTTCCACCCAAAATGCACAACTAAACAATATATCTTTTTTTTTGAACAAGAAAAACACCAGAAATAAAACTACTTAGCCCCTTAAATACTGAACTTGAGTTTCCAAAAGAGTTTCATGAGTGAGTGGTGCAACAAGTGTCAATCAGGCAAAAATGTACATTACCCTCAAGTGAGCATGTATGTTATTCAAAACTTATGTAATAGACATGTGCAAAGTGAACTCCCCCCCACACTTAAGATGTACATTGCCCTCAATGTACACATGCAAGCACAATAGAAAGTATAGCAATCAAGAAAATATGTGGGAATGGCAATTGAAACAATACTCCCCTGACTCCTAGTGTTGCATCTGATGGAGCTAAATTGTGGGAGTGAAGTTCTAACGGGTTGTGAAGCACACACGACCAAGTGTAGAACACCTTGACCGTGTCTATGACTAGCTATCAATTTCCATACAAACAAGACCATCTGCACGCATACAAAAGGGGGTTCAGTGAAGCTCAATAAACAAAAATAACTCGAGTATATGAAAGATAAAGCAATGAAAAATAACTCGAGCTGAAAATAAAAGATGAACTCAGAAGGAAGATCCTTTCTGAGTGTACAAGTCCAAAAGATAATGTAAAAGTAAAATATGAGAAAATAACAGAAATAAAAGACAAGATGCCTCAAGCGTCAGTGTCGTTAGCAGTCGGCTCAAATATGATGAAGAAAAGAAGAACTGAGGGTTTACCAACAAGATGAATATGAAAACTTCAAAAACAGTCGGAAAATCGAGTACAACCCTTATAAATCACCGGTGCAACGTCGGGAGAGCGACTAAGAGTGTTCTCTGAGAGATTGAGAATGGAACAATAAAGAAATGCTAAGAGATTTTAAAGAAAAGCCACGTCTCTCGGAATTTTGGACATCCACATGGCCGTGTGGAAATTACCCACGCCCGTGTAACTCCACAGGAGATACCCACAGTGGCAGACGCAAGCCCATGTGTGCTCTCTGGAAAAACACTTAATGCTTCTGAACGCAACCACACGGGCATGTGGAAATTCCACACGTTCGTGTGCCCGACCCACAGGGGCAGACGCACACCCCTGTGGCTCCTCTATCCAACCCGAGAAAAACTCTCTAAGTGTTTCACACGCCTGTGCGGAAATTCCCCACGGGCGTGGACTTTCACGGGACCAGACTTATAGGGTACTCACACGCCCCTGTGAACTCTCAAGATGGAAGAGAGCTCTTCTACAGAGATCAACACGGGAGTGTGAAAATTACCCACGCCTATGTATTTAGCAAAAAAACATCCACAGGGTCGAGTCCAAGCCCCTGTGTATTCTCGGGAAAAATCTCTAAGTGTCTGCAGGAAGACACACGCTCGTACGGAAATTACCCACGAGCGTGTGACCGTCACAAGGTCACTTACAGGGGCGAGTCCATGCCCTTGTGTGCTCTCGAGAAAAATTCCCAGGTTTCTGCAGAACAACGCACGCCCGTGCGGTAATTCTGCACGGTCGTGCGATAATCGCAAGGTCGCTCACAAGGGCAAGTCCACTCCCCTGTGCCTTCTCTTGATGAGCTCGCAATACAACCCCACGGGCATATAGAAATTCTACACGCCCGTGCGTTTTCTCTGGATGACTTGAATAACTCTGCAGGCTCTGCAAAAAGTTTCTGAACATATTTACACATTCAGAGCCTGTTCTTTTATATAGCAATTACCAGCGAAAAATAATAGAAACAAACTCAAGCGAATAAATCTTCGCCAAATCCACATGAAAACACATGATGACACAGAAATCCACCAAAATGAAAACAACACAAGCATCTAAACATGAAGACACCAACACTTAACAAATTATTCATGCAAAACTAAACTATGACTGGGAAAAACAGTAAACACTTGGGTTGCCTCCCAAGAAGCGCTTGTTTAACGTCACTAAGCTTGACGTACCTTGTCTCTCCTCACATGGGTTCATGAAGGAAGAATATTTCTTTGTCGGTATTACTAACCTCTCCTCCATGGTATAGTTTCAGTCTGTATCCATTTACCTTAAGCGTACCCTTCTCCGGATAGGTAATCTCTATAGCCCCATGAGGTGAAATTTTGGTCCCTGGATAAGGGCCAAACCATCTAGACTTGAGCTTCCCCGGAAATAAACATAGACGAAAATTGAATAGCAACACCTGATCTCCCACCTTGAACTCCTTCGGATTTTTAATATGCTTGTCATGCCATTTCCGAATTCTTTCCTTATAAATCCTTGCATTCTCATATGGTTTCATCCTCCACTCATCCAGCTCATTAAGATGTAGCATTCTCTATTCCTACGACTTGTGCAAGTTAAGATTCATGGCCTTGATTGCCTAGTGCGCCTTATGCTCCAACTCCACAGGCAAGTGACAAGACTTTCCATAAACTAGATTATAAGGAGTGGTCCCTATCGGTGTCTTGTACACTGTTCGATGAGCCCAAAGTGTGTCGTCTAACTTCTCCGACCAATCCTGCTTCCCTTGTTCCATAGATTTGGTTAAAATCCTCTTAAGTTCTCTGTTTGTGACTTCTACTTGACCACTCGTTTGTGGGTGATAAGGGGTAGCAAGACGATGATGCACCCCATAGCGCTTCAACACTTTAGCAAGTTGAATGTTGCAGAAGTGAGTTCCTCGATCGGTTATGATAATTCTTGGAGTTCCAAACCGAGCAAACAACTTCTTCAGAAATTTTACCACTGTTCTAGTATCATTGGTAGGAAGGGCTTGAGCTTCGACCCATTTATAGACATAATCAACCGCCACTAAGATGTATTGATTTCCATTAGACCTCGGGAATGGTCCCATGAAATCAATACCCCACACATCGAACACCTCACAAAACTGCATCAGATCTTGAGGCATTTCATCTCTTCGCGATAGATTCCCAACATTCTTACAGTTGTCACATCGAAGAACAAACTGATGAGTACCCTGGAATAAAGTTGGACAATAGAATCCGGCGGCAAGAACTTTTTCAGCAGTCCTGCTCGAAGCATAATGCCCACTAACGGGACCCGAATGACAATGTGCAATAATGTTCCAACCTTCCTCCCTAGATACACATCGTCGAACCACATGGTCGGCACAAATACGGAACAAGTAAGGATCATCCAAAAAATAGTTCTTTAAATCACTGAAAAACTTTTTGTTCTGCTATAAACTGAGACCTTGCTTCATTACCTTCCCTGATAAATAGTTTGCAAAATCTGAGAACCATGGAGTACCCTCTGATTCTGACTCCTGTATCGCATACAAATGTTCTTCAGGGAAAAAATCGTTGATCTCCTTTCTTGCCAGTTCTTGCCCCTCACACCCTTCTAATCTCGAGAGGTGATCTGCAACCAGAGTTTCAGTTCCCCTCTTGTCTTTTATTTCCATATCGAACTCCTGTAACAATAAAATCCACCCAATCAACCTTGGCTTTGCCTCAGCTTTATTCATGAGATAACAGAGTGCTGAATGATCCGTAAATACTGTCACCCTTGATAAAATGAGATATGGCCTAAACTTGTCAAAAGCAAATACCACTGCTAATAATTCCTTTTCGGTAGTTGTATAGTTCTCCTGTGCGCTTGTGATGGTCTTACTAGCATAATAGATTGGACAGAATTGCTTGTCCTTCCTCTGTCCTAAAACCACTCTTATAGCGTAATCTCTTGCATCACACATGAGCTCAAAGGGTTCATTCTAATTCGGTATTGTCAGAATTGGTGCTTGCACTAATCTTTCCTTCAACAACTTAAATGCACTTAAACAATCATCCCGAAAGGTGAAAGGAGCATCTTTTTCTAGCAGGCTAGTCAATGGTTGTGTGATCTTCGAGAAGTCCTTGATAAACCTTCTGTAAAACTCTGCATGCCCCAAGAAGCTGCGGACCGCTTTTACATTTGAAGGTGGAGGAAGCTTCTCAATTACCTCAATCTTTGCCTTGTCCACTTCCATCCATACTTTTGAAATCTTATGTCCAAGGACAATGCCTTCTTGAACCATGAAATGACACTTCTCCCAATTGTGGACGGGGTTCGTTTCTTCACATCTCACTAGAACTTTCTCCAAATTTTTCAAACAACTGTCGAAAGAGTTTCCAAATACCGAAAAATCATCCATAAATACCTCCATAATGTCCTCTAGCAAATCATCAAAAATGGCTGTCATACAACGTTGGAATGTGGCTGGCGCATTGCACAACCCAAAAGGCATTCTTCGGTAAGCAAAAGTAGCATGAGGTCAAGTAAAAGTGGTCTCTTCATGATCTTTTGGAGCTATAGGGATTTGAAAATATCCTGACATACCATCAAGGAAACAATAAAATTGATGCCCTGCTAAACGCTCTAACATTTGATCTAAATGATCTTTGCGAGTGGTGTCATTTAGTTTTCTGTAATTAATACAAACTCCCCATTCTGTAACTGTCCTGGTCAGAATCAACTCATTCTTTTCATTAATTACCACTGTCATGCCTCCTTTTTTCGGAACCACTTGAGTTGGACTCACACATGCACTATCTTATATGGGATAAATAATTCCTACATCTAACAGCTTCATTACTTCTGCTTTGACAACTTCCTTCATGTTTGGATTTAGTCTTCGCTGTGGTTGGATTACAGAATTGTAATCATCTTCCATTAATATTTTATGGGTGCAAAAGGACGGATTTATGCCCTTGATATCTGAAATCTTCCATGCAATAGCCGACTTATGCTTTTTTAGCATACTAACAAGCTTGTCCTTTTGCTCCACTGACAAATTCGAGGCTATAATCACCGGATGTTTAGATTCTTCCATCAAGAAAGCATACTGATAAGTGCTTGTGTGATATGAATGCGAAGCGTTCATTCCTTATGTTGAGCATTACTTTTCTCAGGTTTTTACATTAATATGTATGTTTTTTTATGTTACTTTTTATGCGGTAGGGTTGTGAGGCCGAGTATGAAGGAAATAGGCCAATGTAGATCATAATGCACCTATTTTTGGAGGAGATCTTGCTAAGGTTCAAGCGAAGACATAGGTCAGGTGTGACATGCTAGAGTGTGTGCCAACCTCCTCGTATTCGAGTGAGCACATTCATTTGGAGGGGCACAAAAAGGCGGTCACACTCGAACATTATGATTTATGCATATAAGAACAAGAGATCCACCAATGTGCACATCATTGAAGAGGCAAGTGATTCTAGCGTAAGCGTGTGCCCGTTTGCGTTACCCCAATGAAAGTATGAAATTCGGGAGTATTTCCGGCATAGTACACGCCCGTGGAGTTGCCCGATTCCAGCCCTATTTAAAGCCGATTCAGCCCCGATTTTGGTATTTTTTTCTCCATCTTTTCCCCAACTTGTGAGAGGACTTTGGCTAGGGTTTCGAGGGGTATTGGCCAAGGTTTTGGAGAAGTTCTACGGCTCCGACATCGTGATTCCATTAGGAAGAAGGTTGGTAGGGGAGCTTCGATCGAGGCGTATCCTATACCGGACGAAGGAATCTTTGGACGACGAGTAGAGGACTCTCCACAAGACCATTGACACGACCATCGAGGGGGTTTCTATATGGATTCATTGCTTTTACATTCGATTTCTTTGATTGTATTAAGCTCCATGGAGAGCTAAACCCCTAGTGGGTACTTGGATAATTGTGAACTCTAGGATGTATTCGTTTCATTGAACTTCTTTATTATGTTTTCAATAAATTGATGTTTATTGTGAGTTCCAACCTTGAATGCTTGATTGTATGAACATTTCCCCTAGAGTGACACTAGGGTTGAGAGTTCTTGTTGGTAACCTTGTGAGTGAGTGACACACCACGAGTGTTAGACAAAGCTAGGTTGGAGAGGGTTGAGAGAGTGAGTCGAGAGGTACAGGAGTGTCCCCTTTCCCCTCCGGCGTGATAGATTCTACCTCCATTCCTTGAGTTCTTTGCGGCCATAATAGAGTGAGTGGTCTAAGGGATGAACCTCCGCTGGGGCTTAATTGCGCGTGCAATGGAGTGAAGCGTTGAGAGGATCTTAGTATCTAGGGTTTAATTGTTGCTAGGGACCTTCCGCCTGGACCAAAGGGTTAGGTCTACATTTAGGAAGAGATTTATCACTTGGAATCCCTAGAGTTCATTGCAACTCTATGCGACTGCGAGGTGTTGAGATTGTTCGATTTCTCCTCCGGGAGATGTATAGAGTTAGGCATAGTTGACCTTAGATTTGGGACTGTGTATGTAAGGATTTCCACGACTCACCATTGCATTGATTAGGAAGCATAATAGAGAGTTCTTGCACTTGAAGCAATTATCCTAGGTGAAGCATTATCTGAGTACCCCATCTTTATCGATTGCCTTATCCTCTTTTTACTTTTGCTCTTTCACTTGTTGATTTTATTGTTGAGAATTGAACCAATTTCACACTTATCACAATTGATCTTCCACATAGCTAAGAATCAAATTAAGTATTTTCACTCCCTACTCCCTGTGGATTTGACCCCACTCACCCGGGATTATTACTTCGACAAGCCCGTGCACTTGTGGCATATAAGCAAGGGGAATTGTCACATACTCCAAGTGTGCTTGTAAGGTCTTGAGCTCTAAGGTTGGCGGTTCATCAATTGACGGACGTAACTTACTCTCCTTCAACCAATCAATTTCCTCAAACTCGTTCGTTTCCGGCTCAACTTTATTCTTCCCATCTCCCAACCGTGAATGTATTTCTGTATGGTAATCAATAACTATCGCTGTATTCAAACCACAAATCTTCCCTACTGAGAATGACACCCCTACTGAGAAAAGTTCCTGCCTTCGTTCGTGATAAAATGAGCCAAACTGATCGAGAACTACTTCCAAACTTTCTTCTAAATGATCACTAGATGATGCCAATGCGGACCTCTCAAACTGATCCAACACACTATTTAATTTGTAGTCCTGCTTCTAAATTCTGGCGATGTACTCTTCAACTGATTCTTCCATGACATGTTGAATGGTATCCGGCTCTTGCAAAAAGTAACACGGTATGTCCAATACTGCAAATGTTTAAATTTTCTCCTCTACATTTTCAACCATTCCGGTGATGGTGTCGATTAATTCGATTATGTAAATCATCCTTCTGAAATCAAAGGAAAGGAGAACAAATTAGATCGATGATAGAAAAGAAGATGTGAAATAGAATGGATAAATGAATAGCTAAGAAAACAAAAGTGCAAAGTATCTCTAAACGCCTTGTCCCCGGCAACGATGCCAAAAACTTGACAAGGCTCCCCGCAAGTGCATGAAGTTGTCGAAGAAATAAATCCCAGGTGAGTTGGGTATCGTATCTACAGGGAAAAGGGAATAAAAATACTTAATTTTCTTCTTAACTATATGAAAGATGAATAGTGATATGTGTGATAAGATTCAATTCTCAAAAGTAAAATAACCCGAAAGAGAGCAAAAGTAAAGTAGAAGGTAAGGCAATCGATAAAGATGGGGTACGCTGGTATTAATCTGCCTAGGAAAATCGTTTCAGGTGCAAGAACACTCTATTATGATTCCTAACTAATGCAATGGTGAGTCAGGTACATCCTTTCATGCATGGCCCCGAATCTAGGGTTAACCAAGCATAATCCTCTACATGTCCCGAAGGAGAGGTTGAACAACCTCTCAACCTCACACTCGTAAGAAGGATTGCATTAAGCTCTAGGGATTCCGAGTGATAAATCTCTTCCTAATTGTAGACCTAACCCTTGGTCAAGAAGAAAGGTCCCTAACCACAATTAAGCCCTAGATACTAAAATCACCCCAATGCTTCACTCCGTTGCACTCGCAACTAAGCCCCAGCGGAGGGTCATCCCTTAGCTCATTCGCTCTATTATGGCCGCAAAGAACTCGAGGAACGGAGGTAGAATATATCACACCGGAGTGGAAAGGGAACGCTCATGTCACTCTCCACTCACCCTCTCAACCCTCTCCAATCAAGCTTTGTCTAACTCTCGTGGTGTGTCACTCACTCACAAGGGTTACCACATGAACTCTCAACCCTAGTGTCACTCTAAGGGAGTATTCAAACAATCAAACATTCAAGATCGGAACTCACAATAACATCAATTAATTGAAAGCATAATAAAAAGATTCAATGAAACTAATACATCCTAGGGTTCACAAATACGCAAGTACGCACTAGAGGTTTAGCTCTCCATGGAGCACAATACAAACAATAATGAAATCAAATGTAAAAGAAAGCAATCCATAGGAAAACCCCCTCGATAGTCATGGCGATGGTCTTGTGGAGAGTCCTCTACTCGTCGCAAGATCTCCTTATCCGGTATAAGATACGCCTCGCCGAATCAATACGACGGAGGCTCCCTTACCAACCTTCTTCCAAAGAGATGATGATGTCAGAGCCGTAGAACCTCTCTAAATCCCTAGCCAATACCTCTCAAAACCCTAGCTGCAGCCCTCTCTCAAATTGGGGATAAAATGGAGAAAAAAATGTTGAAACCGGGGCTGAAATCGGCCTTAAATAGGGCTGGAATCGGGATTCCACACGCCCCTGTAGATATTCCACACAGGCCTGTTTAATTAACGCACGGGCATGTGGATGTCTCCGCTGTTTTGCTCCTTCTTCGGCCGTCTGTGAACAATACATGCTACAGTGATTTCTGCAATATCTGCTACAGTACCAGTCCGAAATACTCCCGAATCCATGCTTTCATTGAGGTAACATAAACGGACACACGTTCACGTCGTAGATCGTCTTGGTTCTTCAATAAACGGTCACAAGCCAGAATACTAGGATGTAAATGCCTTCTTGTCCCTCTTAATCATTGCCTTAGCTCGAATACAAGGAGGTTGGCATACATTCTATCATTCTAAATCCGACTCATGTCTCCGCGTTTGTGCCTTCTCAAGATCTCCTCCAAATAATGCGTAAAATGATCTACAATGGCTTCTTTCACAAATAATCGGTCTCAAAACCCAACCTGCATAAAAGTACACAAAATACATACGTATTAGCGCTAAAACCTGACAAAAGTAATGCTCATCATAAGGAAAGAACGCTTCGCATTCTTATCGCACAAGCACTTATCAAACTCCCCCACACTTAAGCTTTTGCTTGTCCTCAAGCAAAAGTTAAAACATTGTATGCATAGATGAAGGGACTATTGGAAGTGCTTGGCCTTAGGTTCACTAAAGCATGCAAAGAAAGCATTCTAATAGTAATGGAAATTTTCAACACTAAATACGAAAGAATCATGCTCTAGCTAAAAACTTGAATGAAAAAAGACAACAAACCCGAAATCGTGAAAGTGTGTGAACTCAATCAAATCAACCAAAAGTATACTCCTCAAAGTTCTAGGTATAAGGGACTTATTTATCTACAAAGAGTACCAAACATTTCAAAAAGGGTAGTAGCTTCACACATCTTCTAAGGTAGCCCTTTCCAAAGCGACCGCTAAGGTGGCTTTCACACTTTCAAGGTGGTAGCTCTTTCTACCGGGGTGGTAGCTTTCACACATCCCATGAGATAGCTCTTTCTCTTAATAGGGCATAACTAGTATCCGACTTAATAAAAACACTTTGTTCTTTCTTTCTTTTCCATTTTTTTTAAAGCAACACAAGAAACAAAACTAAAACTGGTCCCTTTAACCTTAGACTTGAGATTCCAAAAGAGTTTAAAGTGTGAGAAGTGCACAAAATGTTATTCGGGCAAAAATTCCTAAAAATTCAAGCAAGAACTAGAGCATGAGAACATTCAATGTTAAAAATTCTCCTAAACTCAAGAATACCGTCATTGCAATTATGGTGAACCGCCATTGGCTATGTGAGCATATATATCAATCAAAATAGTGTAAAAGATATGTGCAGTATAAAACTCCTCTCCCTACACTTAAGTTGTACATTGACTTCAATGTACACATGCAAGCTAACTTATAATGTATATCAATCAAGAATAAATGTGGTTGAAGCAATCGAAATAATACTTCCCTGACTTCTAGTGTTGCATTTGATGGAGCTAAATCCATGGGGGTGATGTTCCAACGGGTTGTGAGGCACACACGGCCCAGTACCGAAGCACCTTGGCCGTGTCTATGACAAGTTCTCAATTCCCATGATGACAAGACCATCTGTACGCATATACGAGGGGGTTCAGTAGAGCTCAATAAAAGAAAAACAAAACTCGAGTATATATAAGATAGAGGAAGAAATACAACTCGAGACAACAAAATGAAAAATAAGCTCAGAAGGAAAGTCCTTTATGAGGATAACATGTCCAAAATAAAATGCAAGTTGAAATAAAAGCAAATCAAGTGTCGGCACCACGCTCTGGCTCCTTTGCTCCTGGTGCTAGATCAGAAGGTGCTGGTGGGTCCAATGATGGTGATGCAGGGGGCGTCTGGGAGGTGCACGGTCACAGTATAAAAGGTGCAGCAGCATCTCTCTGAAGGATCTGCTGTAAAGCGTCGAAATGCGCCATGAACTCTATGAACTGTGCGGCTTGCGTCGCGCGTACCTCTGCTATCTCCGCTCGTGCCTCAGCGATCTCTGTCCATATCATCCCCACAGCATTCTCAAACATCTTAAAATGATCATAAGCCCTAGATGACGAAAACATGCACACTAGGGGTGGGTATTGTGCTAGAGGGACCTCCTCTGTCTGATCTCTCTCTTGTTGTGACTCTAAAGTTGGCTGAGACCCTTCGGCTGCGGCTTCCTCAGACCCAGTTGGCATATTCAGCACAAAAACACCCCTTGGATATCTCTTGATCATACCCATAAGCCTTATTGTTTCCAAACCGAGGGGTGCTGGTATTATCGTTTTCTCACCACCTCTAATTGTATCTCGTAGACATATCCTAAGAATGAGTCTAGTGATGTATGGACCTGAGAAAATGACACCAAGCCTTGGGTAATGTCCCTGATGCCTCAAATACTCCGCTACAATGTGTCCCAGATGAATCGGCTTATTTCGCACCATGGAGTATAAGTATAAAAGTTCCTGTTTGCTAAGGACTCCCGTGCTGTCGCCGCGACCGTGCACTGATCTACTCAAGATGACGTGAAGATATCTGTAACTAGGTCTAGAAAGGCACGTGGCCTTAGACACTCCTGGCTCGTATCGCTCTCGTCCACATAGTATTCGGTAAGCCTTCTAGAGGGTTAAGCTTCCATAATAGTCAGTCGGCATCTGATCATACTCTTCTATTCTAATGAACTCCTCATCATATAACCCAAGTCTAAGAGAAAACTGTGTGAGGCTCATGTTATGATGCTGCCCAAAGGCTCTGAACTGAATGGTACCGACACTATCGAAATCAGCATACGAGGGGTCAAACTCAAATGAAGCGAGCACCTCCAATGTGAGTGGGCGAATGGCGGGATAACGAATACTCAAAAGCTTACGCCAACCACCCACCGATAGTAATTCCTCAACCTCATCGTCCATGTCATCCGCTAATTGCACCTCCCTCATTGAGCTCACATCAGGGATCCGTGTTTGACCAAATTTAAGCTTCGATAGTCGCTCAAATCGAGTTTTATGTTCGGAGAGTGTGAATTCTATGCTTTTCGTTTTAGGAGTAGGCTCCCTAGGACGCTTACCCACTGCCTTCTTTTATCTGATGGCCATACCTGCATGTTTTGGAAAAGAGCTTAATTAGTTTTGACCAAAATATAATTCTGCAGAAATTCACACGGTCGAGTAGAAAATCCACACGTCCGTGTGGATTCACGGGGCGTGAAAAACCGCACGGCCACTTTGCCAAAAGCTGTGAATGCGTTTCCTTCTCATTTCCAAAGCTTATGAAAACATATCAAAGATCATTTTACCCCAGAACCGAGGCACATTTTCCAGTTTAATCGAATAAAATCAAATAGAAACAAAATAAGGGCATCCTCCAGATGAAACAAGAGTTTAACCGATGAGTTGAACCTAAAAATCTTTGAAATCGGCGAGAAGTTCAAGTTATCAACGAAAAAATCACCGCTGCGAGGTCGGGAGACGGGCTGGGGAATGTTCTCTACTCAGTTAGAAGTGTGCTAATGAGAGAGGCTTATAACGAGAGGCGCATCTTTATGACGCCTGCACATCCACACAGGCGTGCCAAAGGGACGCACGCCGTGTGCCTTTGCATGAGAGTTTCGCAGGGGTGGACGCACGCCCCTGTGCGCTCTCGAGAAAGACATTTACCCACTCTGAACGTGACCGCACGGGCGTGTGGAATTTACCCACGCCCGTGCGCCCAACACACAGGGGCAACCGCACGCCCCTGTGCGCTCTCTGTCCAACCAAGAGAAAATCACTAAGTATTTCGCACGCCCGTGCGAAAATTCCGCAAGGCCATGGACAATCACAGGCCCAACTCACAAGGGCATTTGCACGCCCCTGTACGCTCTCGGCATGGAGAAGGGATCGTTTGCAGAAATCCGCACGCAGGGCGCAGGGAAAAATACCCACGCCTGCGTGCTCGACACAAGGTTGCCCACGTGGGCGAGTCCACGACCTGCGTGCTCTCGGGAAAAAAATTCCCTGTGTTTCGCAGAACAACGCACGCCCGCAGCGGTAATTCTCGCACTGCGGCGATAATCGCAAAAGTCGATCAAAGTGGCGAGTCCACGCCTGCGCCTCTCTCGGATGAGCTCGCAATACAACCCCACGGGCGTGTGGAAATTCCACACGCCAGTGCGTTTTCTCTGGATGACTTGAACAACTCTGCAGGCTCTACAAAAATTTTCTGAACATATTTACACATTCAGAGCCTGTTCTTTTATATAGAAATTACCAGCGAAAAATAATAGAAACAAACTCAAGCGAATAAATCTTTGCCAAATCCACATGAAAACACATGATGACACAGAAATCCACCAAAATGAAAACAGCACAAGCATCTAAACATGAAGACACCAATACTTAACAAATTATTCATGCAAAACTAAACTATGACTGGGAAAAACAGTAAACACTTGGGTTGCCTCCCAAGAAGCGCTTGTTTAACGTCACTAAGCTTGACGTACCTTGTCTCTCCTCACGTGGGTTCATGAAGGAAGAATATTTCTTTGTCGGCATTACTAACCTCTCCTCCATGGTATGGTTTCAGCTTGGGTCCATTTACCTTAAGCGTACCCTTCTCCGGATGGGTAATCTCTATAGCCCCATGAGGTGAAATTTCGGTCACTGGATAAGGGCCAAACCATCTAGACTTGAGCTTCCCCGGAAATAAACATAGACGAAAATTGAATAGCAACACCTGATCTCCCACCTTGAACTCCTTCGGATTTTTAATATGCTTGTCATGCCATTTCCGAATTCTTTCCTTATAAATCCTTGCATTCTCATATGGTTTCATCCTCCACTCATTAAGCTCATTAAGATGTAGCATTCTCTGTTTCCCTGACTTGTGCAAGTCAAGATTCATGGCCTTGATTGCCCAGTACGCCTTATGCTCCAACTCCACAGGCAAGTGACAAGACTTTCCATAAACCAGATTATAGGGAGTGGTCCCTATTGGTGTCTTGTACACTGTTCGATGAGCCCAAAGTGTGTCGTCTAACTTCTCCGACCAATCCCGCTTCCCTTGTTCCACAGATTTGGTTAAAATCCTCTTAAGTTGTATGTTTGTGACTTCTACTTGACCACTCGTTTGTGGATGATAAGGGGTAGCAAGACGATGATGCACCCCATAGCGCTTCAACACTTTAGCAAGTTGAATGTTGCAGAAGTGAGTTCCTCGATCGGTTATGATAATTCTTGGAGTTCCAAACCGAGCAAACAACTTCTTCAGAAATTTTACCACTGTTCTAGCATCATTGGTAGGAAGGGCTTGAGCTTCTACCCATTTATAGACATAATCAACCGCCACTAAGATGTATTGATTTCCATTAGACCTCGGGAATGGTCCCATGAAATCAATACCCCACACATCGAACACCTCACAAAACTGCATCGGATCTTGAGGCATTTCATCTCTTCGTGATAGATTCCCAACATTCTTACAGTTGTCATATCGAAGAACAAACTGATGAGTACCCTGGAATAAAGTTGGACAATAGAATCCGGCGGCAAGAACTTTTTCAGCAGTCCTGCTCGAAGCATAATGCCCACTAACAGGACCCGAATGACAATGTGCAATAATGTTCCAACCTTCCTCCCTAGATACACATCGTCGAACCACATGGTCGGCACAAATACGGAACAAGGATCATCCGAAAAATAGTTCTTTAAATCACTGAAAAACTTTTTGTTTTGCTATAAACTGAGACCTTGCTTCATTACCTTCCGTGATAAATAGTTTGCAAAATCTGAGAACCATGGAGTACCCTCTGATTCTGACTCCTGTATCGCATACAAATGTTCTTCAGGGAAAAAATCGTTGATCTCCTTGCTTTCCAGTTCTTGCCCCTCATACCCTTCTAATCTTGAGAGGTGATCTGCAACCACATTTTCAGTTCCCCTCTTGTCTTTTATTTCCATATCGAACTCCTGTAACAATAAAATCCACCCAATCAACCTTGGCTTTGCCTCAGCTTTATTCATGAGATAACGGAGTGCTGAATGATCCGTAAATACTGTCACCCTTGATAAAATGAGATATGGCCTAAACTTGTCAAAAGCAAATACCACTGCTAATAATTCCTTTTCGGTAGTTGTATAGTTCTCGTGTGCGCTTGTGAGGGTCTTGCTAGCATAATAGATTGGACAGAATTTCTTGTCCTTCCTCTGTCCTAAAACCACTCTTATAGCGTAATCTCTTGCATCACACATGAGCTCAAAGGGTTCATTCCAATCCGGTATTGTCAGAATTGGTGCTTGCACTAATCTTTCCTTCAACAACTTAAATGCACTTAAACAATCATCCCGAAAGGTGAAAGGAGCATCTTTTTCTAGCAGGCTAGTCAATGGTTGTGTGATCTTCGAGAAGTCCTTGATAAACCTTCTGTAAAACTCTGCATGCCCCAAGAAGCTGCGGACCGCTTTTACATTTGAAGGTGGAGGAAGCTTCTCAATTACCTCAATCTTTGCCTTGTCCACTTCCATCCCTACTTTTGAAATCTTATGTCCAAGGACAATGCCTTCTTGAACCATGAAATGACACTTCTCCCAATTGTGGACGAGGTTCGTTTCTTCACATCTCACTAGAACTTTCTCCAAAATTTTCAAACAACTGTCGAAAGAGTTTCCAAATACCGAAAAATCATCCATAAATACCTCCATAATGTCATCTAGCAAATCATCAAAAATGGCTGTCGTACAACGTTGGAATGTGGTTGGTGCATTGCACAACCCAAAAGGCATTCTTCGGTAAGCAAAAGTACCATAAGGACAAGTAAAAGTGGTCTTTTCCTGATCTTCTGGAGCTATAGGGATTTGAAAATATCCTGACATACCATCAAGGAAACAATAAAATTGATGCCCTGCTAAACGCTCCAAGATTTGATCTATAAATGGCAACGGAAAATGATCTTTACGAGTGGCGTCATTTAGTTTTCTATAATCAATACAAACTCACCATCCTGTAACTGTCCTGGTCGGAATCAACTCATTCTTTTCATTGATTACCACCGTCATGCCTCCTTTTTTTGAAACCACTTGAGTTGGACTCACCCATGCACTATCGGATATGGGATAAATAATTCTTGCATCTAGCAGCTTTATCACTTCTGCTTTGACAACTTCCTTCATGTTTGGATATAGTCTTCATTGTGGTTGGATTACAGACTTGTAATCATCTTCCATTAAGATTTTATGGGTGCAAAAGGACGGATTTATGCCCTTGATATCTGAAATCTTCCATGCAATAGCCGACTTATTCTTTTTTAGCATACTAACAAGCTTGTCCTTTTGCTCAACCGACAAATTCGAGGCTATAATCACCGGAAGTTTAGATTCTTCCATAAAGAAAGCATACTCCAAGTGTGCTGGTAAGGTCTTGAGCTCTAAGGTTGGTGGTTCATCAATTGACGGACGTAACTTACTCTCCCTCAACCTATCAATTTCCTCAAACTTGTTCGTTTCCTGCTCAACTTCATTCTTCCCATCTCCCAACTGTGAATGTATTTCTGTATGGTAATCAACAACTGTCGCTGTATTCAAACCACAAATCTTCCCTACTGAGAATGACACCCCTACTGAGAAAAGTTCCTGCCTTCGTTCGTGATAAAATAAGTCGAACTGATCGAGAACTGCATCCAAACTTTCTTCTAAATGATCACTCGATGATGCCAATGCGGACCTCTCAAACTAATCCAACACACTATTTAATTCACAGTCCTGCTTCTAAATTCTGACGATGTACTCTTCAACTGATTCTTCCACGACATGTTGAATGGTATACGGCTCTTGCAAAAAGTAACACGGTATGTCCGATACTACAAATGTTTAAATTTTCTCCTCTACATTTTCAACCATTCCGGTGATGGTGTTGATTAATTCGGGTATGTATATCATCCTTCTGAAATCAAAGAAAAGGAGAACAAATTAGAACGATGATAGAAAAGAAGATGTGAAATAGAATGGATAAATGAATAGCTAAGAAAACAAAAGTGCAAAGTATCTCTAAACGCCTTGTCCCTGGCAACGGCGCCAAAAACTTGACAAGGCTCCCCGCAAGTGCACGGAGTTGTCGAAGTAATAAATCCCAGGTGAGTGGGATATCGTATCCACAGGGAAAAGGGAATAAAAATACTTAATTTGCTTTTTAACTATATGAAATATGAATAGTGATATATGTGATAAGATTCAATTCTCAAAAGTAAAACAACCTGAAAGAGAGCAAAAGTAAAGTAGAAGGTAAGGCAATCGATAAAGATGGGGTACCCTGGTATTGATCCGCCTAGGAAAATCATTTCAGGTGCAAGAACTCTCTATTATGCTTCCTAACTAATGCAATGGTGAGTCAGGGACATCCTTTAATGCATGGCCCCGAATCTTGGGTTAACCAAGCCTAATCCTGTACATGTCCCGTAGGAGAGTTTGAACAACCTCTCAACCTCGCAGTCGTAAGAAGGATTGCATTAAGCTCTAAGGATTCCGAGTGATAAATCTCTTCCTAATTATAGACCTAACCCTTCGTCCAGAAGAAAGGTCCCCAACCACAATTAAACCCTACATGCTAAAATCACCTCAACGCTTCACTCCGTTGCACTCGCAACTAAGCCCCAGTGGAGGGTCATCCCTTAGCTCATTCGCTCTATTATGGCTGCAAAGAACTCGAGGAACGGAGGTAGAATCTATCACACCGGAGGAAAAAGGGGACGCTCTTGTACCTCTCGACTCACCCTCTCAACCCTCTCCAATCAAGCTTTGTCTAACTCTCGTGTTGTGTCACTCACTCACAAGGGTTACCACATGAACTCTCAACCCTAGTGTCACTCTAAGGGAGTATTCAAACAATCAAAAAAATTCAATATTGAACTCACAATAACATCAATTAATTGAAAGCATAATAAAAAAAGATTCAATGAAACAAATACATCCTAGGGTTCACAAATACCCAAGTACCCACTAGGGGTTTAGCCTCCATAGAGCACAATACAAACGATAATGAAATCAAATGTAAAAGAAAGCAATCCATAGGAAAACCCCCTCGATAGTCATGGTGATGGTCTTGTGGAGAGTCCTCTACTCGTCGCGAAGATCTCCTTGTCCCGAGATAAGATACGCCCGCCGAAATCAATCCGACGGAGGCTCCCCTTACAAACCTTCTTCCAAAGAGATGACGATGTCAGAGCCGTAGAACCTCTCCAAATCCCTAGCCAATACCTCTCAAAACCCTAGCCACAGCCCTCTCTCAAATTAGGGATAAGATGGAGAAAAGAATGTTGAAACCAGGGCTGAAATCGACCTTAAATAGGGCTGGAATCGGGATTCCACACGCCCCTATGGATATTCCACATTGGCATGTGGAATTAATGCATGGGCGTGTGGAATTTCCACACTCCCATGTGGCTCCTCTGTTTTGCTCCTTCTTCACACGGCTATGAACAGTACCTGCTACAGTGTTTCTGTAGTACCGTGCTACAGTACCAGCCCGAAATACTCCCGAATCCATGCTTTCATCGAGGTAATGTAAACGGGCACACGTTCACGTCTTAGATCATCTTGGTTCTTCAATAAACATTCACAAGCCAGAATAATAGGATGTAACTGCCTTCGTGCCCCTCTGAATCATTGCCTTAGCTCGAATACAAGGAGGTTGGTATACATTCTATCATTCTAAATCCGACTCATGTCTCCGCGTTTGAGCCTTCTCAAGATCTCCTCCAAATAATGCGTAAAATGATCTACAATGGCTTCTTTCACAAATAATCGGCCTCAAAACCCAACCTGCATAAAAGTACACAAAATACACACGTATTAGCGCTAAAACCTGACAAAAGTAATGCTCATCATAAGGAAAGAATGCTTCGCATTCTTATCGCACAAAGCACTTATCAAACTCCCCTCACACTTAAGCTTTTGCTTGTCCTCAAGCAAAAGTTAAAACATTATATGTATAGATGAAGGGACTATTGGAAGTGCTTGGCCTTAGGTTCACTAAAGCATGCAAAAGAAAGCATTCTAATAGTAAATGGAAATTTTTCAACACTAAATACGAAAGAATCAATGCTCTAGCTAAAAACTTGAATGAGGACAACAAACCCGAAAATCGTGCAAAGTGTGTGAACTCAATCAAATCAACCCAAAAGTATACTCCTCAAAGTTCTAGGTATAAGGGACTTATTTATCTACAAAGAGTACCAAACATTTTCAAAAAAAGGGTAGTAGCTTCACACATCCTCTAAGGTAGCCCTTTCCAAAGCGGCCACTAAGGTGGCTTTTACACTTTCGAGATGGCAGCTCTTTCTACTGGGGTGGTAGCTTTAACACATCCCATGAGATAACTCTTTCTATCAATAGGGGATAGCTCGTATCCGACTTATGAGAGTAGCTTCATACATCATGGGTAGTAGCTCTTTCCACCCAACAAGCACAATTAAACGATAAAACCACTTTGTTCTTTCTTTCTTTTCCATTTTTTTTATTTTTTTTTATTTTTTTAAAGCAACACAAGAAACAAAACTAAAATTGGTCCCTTTAACCTTAGACTTGAGTTTCCAAAAGAGTTTAAAGAGTCAGAAGTGCACAAAATGTTATTCGGGCAAAAATTCCTAAAAATTCAAGCAAGAACTAGAGCATGAGAACATTCAATGTTAAAAATTCTCCTAAACTCAAGAATACTGTCATTGCAACTAAGGTGAACCGCCATTGGCTATGTGAGCATATATATCAATCAAAAATAGTGTAAAAAGATATGTGCACTATGAAACTCCCTCCCAACCCACACTAAAGTTGTACATTGACTTCAATGTACACATGCAAGCTAACTTATATGTGGGAGAAGCAATCAAAACAATACTTCCCTGACTCCTAGTGTTGCATTTGATGGAGCTAAATCCTTTGGGATGATGTTCCAACGGGTTGTGAGGCACACACGGCCCAGTACCGAAGCACCTTGGCCGTGTTTATGAGAAGTTCTCAATTCCCATGATGACAAGACCATCTGCACGCATACACGAGGCGGTTCAGTAGAGCTCAATAAAAGAAAAACAAAACTCGAGTGTATATAAGATAGAGGAAGAATTACAACTCGAGACAACAAAATGAAAAATAAGCTTAGAAGGAAAGTCCTTTCTGAGGATAATATGTCCAAAATAAAATGCAAGTAGAAATAAAAGCAAATCAACTGTCGGCGCCACGTTCGGGCTCCTCTGCTGCTGGTGCTGGATCAGAAGATGCTGGTGGGTCCAATGATGGTGATGCAGGGGGCGTCTGGGAGGTGCGCGGTCGTAGTACAAAATGTGCAGCAGCATCTCTCTAAAGTATCTGCTGTAAAGCGTTGAAATGCGCCATGAACTCTATGAATTGTACGGCCTGCGTCGCACGCACCTCTCCTATCTCCGCTCGTGCCTCAGCGATCTCTGTCCGTATCACAACCACAGCATTCTCGAACATCTTAAAACGATCATAAGCCCTAGATGACGAAAACATGAGCACTAGGGGTGGGTCATGTGCTAGAGGGACCTCCTCTGTCTGATCTCTTTCTTGTTGTGACTCTAAAGGTGGCTGAGACCCTTCGGCTGCGGCTTCCTCGGACCCAGTTGGCATATTCAGCACAAAAACACCCCTTGGATATCTCTTGATCATACCCATAAGCCTTATTGTTTCCAAACCGAGGGTGTCGGTATTATCGCTTTTCTCAAAGACCTCTAATCTTTATCTCGTAGACCTATCCCAAGAATGAGTCTAGTGATGTATGGACCCGAGAAAATAACACCAAGCCTTGGGTAATGTCCCCCGATGCCTCAAATACTCCGCCACAATGTGCCCCTGCATGAATCGGCTCATTTTCGCACCATGTAGTATAAGTATAAAAGTTCCCTGCTTGCTAAGGACTCCCTGCGTCGCCGCCTCGACTCGCTCACTCGATCTACTCAAGATGGCGTGAAGGTATCTGTAACTAGGTCTAGAAAGACACGTGGCCTTGGACTCCCGCCAATATCGCATCAATCTTATGGATGCCAGCCACATTCTTCTTTTCCCTAGCATTCCATTGGTAGCTATTCAAACCCATTTCTTCAATTAACTGCCGGGCTTCTCAGGGGGTCTTGCTACCTATGGTACCTCCTGCTGCTGCATCAAGTAACTATTTTATACTTGGGTTCAAACCACTGTATAAAATATGAATGATCATCCACTCTGGAAACCCATGTTGAAGACATTTTTGCAGGAGTTCCTCCACTGCATCAAGTAACCTTTCCCATGTCTCAAATAGAGACTTCATTTCCATTTGCACGAAGGAAGAAATTTCATTCCTAAGCTTTGTAGATTTTTTGGGAGGGAAATATCGGGCAAGAAAAGCTTCCACCATCTCCTCCCATGTAGTGATTGATCCTCTAGGTAATGAGTATAGCCACTTCTTCGCTCTCTCCTTCAAGGAAAATGGGAAGGCCCTCAATCTGATAGCATCATCTGTAACTCTATTGATCTTGAGCATGTCGCACACCTTCAAAAAGTTCTCTATGTGGTTGTTTGGATCCACATCGGCCAAACCATTAAACTGAGCTGATTGCTATATCATCTGGATGAATGCTGGCTTTAGCTCAAAATTTTGAGCTGTAATTGGGGGCCACACAATGCTAGATTGTGTGCCCAAAACTGAGGGTCTGCATAATCAGAAAACGTTCTCTGTTGCTCATTCTGTTCTACCATGTTTCCTGACCGTTCACATTCAACCTCAGCTAGATTTGATGATTCTTACACAGTTCTTTTCCCTTTCTTCTGAGTCTACGTTCAAGTTCAGGATCTCCTTCAAAAATTGTCGAGGGGTTCATTCGGGTCATAACCTGGAGCTACACAAAAAAAAGAAGAAAACAAAATCAGAATGATGTTAGAATAAGAAGATATGGAATAGAATGAATGACGAATACTTATGACAACTAAAGTGCAAAGTATTTCTAAAGGCCTACTCCCCGGCAACGGTGCCAAAAACTTAACAACGCCCCTTGCGTGTTACCCGTAAGTGCACGGGTTTGTCGAAGTAATAAATCCCAGGTGAGTGGGTTATCGTATCCAAAGAGAGTAGGGAATAAAAATACTAAGATTGCTACTTAACCAAGTGAAGATAAACAATGATTATGTTGATGAAATGTAATGTAAACAGAAATAAAAGAAACAAGAATGAGAGGCACAAATAAGTGAAAGGAAAGACAATCGATAGAAGTGGGGTACTCGGACAATGCTCCCCCTAGGACTAATGTTTCAAGTGCAAGACCAACTATTATGTCTCCTAATTAATGCTTAATAAGTCGTGAACATCCTTGAATATACAGTCCCAAACCTAAGGTCAACCGTGACTAACTATACACTATGCCCAGCGGAGAAATCAAATAGTCTCAACACCTCAAACTATATAAAGTTGCAAGACACTTTAGGGATTCCAGGTGATAAATCCTATTCTTATGTGTAGATCTAACCCTTTGGTCTAGGTGAAAGATCCCTAGTCACAATTAAGCCCCAGGTGTTAAAGTCACTTCAACGCTTCACTCTGTTGCTCGCCCAACTAAGCCCCAGCGGAGTTCATCCCTTAGCCCTTCACTCTACTATAACCGCAAAGAATTCTTAAAACGTGGAGGTAGAATAAAGCACATCGAAAGGGAAAAGGGACGCTCCACTACCTCTCGACTCACCCTCTCGACCCTTTCCAACCTTGCTTTGTCTAACCCTCATGGTGTGTCACTCATCCACAAAGGTTACCAAGATGGTCTCTCAACCCTAGTATCACTCTAAGGGAGAAATCATTCAACAAGCATTCAAGATTAGAATTCAATTAGAGACATCAATTAAGGAAAGCATAATAAAAGATCAATGAAACAAAAACATCCTAGGGTTTACAAAATCTAGGTACCCACTAGGGGGTTTAGCTCTCCATGGAGCAAGACACAATCAATAATGAAATCGAAAGTAAAAACAAGTAATCCATAGGAAAACCCCCTAGATATTCGTATCGATGGTTTTGTGGAGTAGCCTCTTTTTCTCCAAAGGTCACTTTGTCCGGCCTAGGACACAACTCGCCAGATCGATGCCAACAAAAATTGCTATAGTACCCCGCCAAAACACTCCCGATTCCACACTTTTCATCGAGGTAACATAAACAGGCACACGTCTATGTTGTAGATCATGACGCTTCTTCAATAAAAGACTCATGGGTGAAGATCTTGCTATCAATGAACAAGTCAGGATACGCAAATGCGACTGCCTTCGTGCCCCTCCAACTCATTGTAGTTGCTTGAATACATGGAGGTTGGCACACATTCACGTATCTTCGAACCTAACTTGTGTCTTCGCGTTTGTTCTTTCCAAGATTCCACCAAATAGCACATTCACGATCTACTTGGGTTTCTTTTCTTAATACTCAGCTTCACAAATCTACATGCACGAAAGTATCACAAATACACATGTATTAGCGCTAAAACCTAGTAAAAGTAATGCTCATCATAAGAAAAAGAATACTTCGTATTACTAATACACAAGCACTTATCATGTTGGTAGGAATTAAGATTCTGTGAGTGCTCCGGTCCCATCCTATGGTGACCCTAACAGTGTCGGATGCCTTCCTTCCTCGTTAGATCAATCTAAAGTGTTGTCGTTGGAATTCGGAAGATCAAGGACCGGCTCTTGTACAAGGCTGAAGATGGCAAGTTTATGGTATCCCGTGCACAAGAATTAATGACGCCATTAAATTTTCTAAAATTTAACATAAATATCGGAATACCCCTTCCTCGTTATCAATCAAGCTCGGTCCCCCGTGCATTTCCCTTTTTTTTCTCGAATCTGAAGCGTCAACCTGCTTGTGGACTTCACACCATAAATGAGAAGGAAGACCCCTTCGACACCCCTCCTCTTCCTCCTCCTCTGCTTCTTCTCGGATGAGTTTCTTCTTCATGTGTCCAGGATATTCGCTTGAAAGATGTGTTATGATCATCTTCTTCTGGAGAATCAATCAGCCACAACAAGTTAAACTATCTTTTCTTGTTCAAGTCGGAAAGCCAGTATGCGTAATTGCTTGAATGCAAAGGATTCTCTAGTGGAGGATGACGTGCAAGAAATTAAGCGGGCATTTCAACTTGATCAGGAAAAGAAAGTTTTCACTTATTGTTTGATTACGGAGAATTCTCCGGAGAAGGTGACTATGCCACTGTGACTATGATTTCGTTGACAACAGAGTCAACTATCTTCTCAATCACGGCCACAGAAACAGCATCAACGGGAGACACACCCTTTCATGGTTCTTGTTCTTCAGGGATTGTGTCCATCTTCAATGCTGCATTATCGGCCACCGGTTCCACCGTAAAGAGAATTTCGTTGACAACAGAGTCAACAATCTTATCAACCACGACAATGGCAACATCATCTACGATCTTCTCCACCGTAACGGGTATGCCATCAATGGTGAAATACTCAATAACAGCATCAGCCGCTGATGGTGCTGCTATTGTTTCATCATCAGCCGGTGGTGGATACAGAGGCATTACTGTTTTCCTCATTTTTACAAGTCTCTTCAAATGTGGTTGTCTTGGAATGGCCATCCCAATGAAGTCCTCGTCGTCAAATTCTGACACCTTGTCCGTCCCGGGTGCTTCATTTGTTTAGAGAGAAGTCGATTGTAACCGTACTTCCAATGCCTCAACCCGAGCGACAAGCCGCGGGAACTGGGTCATCAATATCTGGCACACCTGCAGAAGAATTGCAGTGACATCATCGCCTAGTGCCATCAGGGGGTTGCCACGGTCGGGGTGAGGGGGCTATGGCGATCGGGGGGACTGTTATTGTTGTGGTCGAGGGAGGGGTGTTGCAATCGAGCGGGGTAGGGGAGGGCTTCTCCAGCGTCGAGGAATGCGTGCGCGTGTTGGGCTGGAAGTAGGAGAACGGCGTCGAGCCCGCACGGAAGAGGTTGGCCTCTCATCTTGCCTTCGAGCAAGTGGTTCCGGAGCAATAACATCCACCCGGTAGTTCTCCCGAACAATATATCTTCATCAGCATTCGTTGGGCTTAGCTCAGGAAACTAACATTTGTAAACCAAACAATCTCAGCGAAATCATTCAGTTTAAACAATAACAAATATATTTAAAAATTTAACTTATATATTTAAACAGTATCGCATGTACTTAAAAAGAAAATAAAATGTTTAAACTTTAAAGAATACTTTTAAATAGAAAATAAACACCTTTAAACGCGAAATACTATATTTAAACATTAATGACTACTATTAAGCACATTATTCATGATTTATTACCTCAAACTAATTTCTATCATTGCTTGCTTCCGGTAAGTATTTTCACCGTAGCACAACATCCTTGGGGTCTTGCCGAAACGGACTTTCTTTCTGGTTCCAGTAAGCTCGTAAAACGAGATGTTAAGCGCAACCGAGCAATCCTTAATATACCATGTGTTGGTCTTCTTCCTCGCGCATCTAACTTGCACTCAAGCGGCTGCTTGTGGAATGTCCTCTATAAGCCACTTGTGCGTCGCCTGCGCCCATGCGTATCACCCCATGGCAGGTAGATCATTGACATAATTAACGATCCAGTTTAGAATAGAGCATGAGGTATTTATGAAAAGGATTATACCCATGAGGTACACCATCAGAAGTTTGACAAAATTTTCTTCTTCTCCCCTTTGTCGAACAAGTTGCTCAGGAGTTCTCTTAATGGATCTCTGTGTCTCTCGTAGGTTTTTGATAAATACCTCTATTCGAAAGCTGAGCGTGTTTTCTTCTTCAGAAACACGACTACGTCTCCATCGCAATGCAGACCAAGAACGAAGGCCACATCTTCAAGCCTGAAACTCAGCAGGTTTTCCACGATCCTAAATTTATTGGTGTGGGCATCGTATCTTTGCAATGGAGAATCAAGAAGGGCTCTCTCTTGGAATACAGCTTCCAGCTCAGTAAATGCTGCAAACGGTGTCCTTCAGATGATATCCCAGTGTCGAGGGGTCATATAAACTTTCAATTCAACCAAGGTCTCAACTACTGGTATCAAGCAACATCACCCATTACCTAGGTTGACCGCCATAATCACAAGTCTGCGACAATAACAACACATTCAGTAGTATTCATAAAGTTTTAAGAGGAAATATAAGATTTTAAACGGAAGCCTAAATTACAAAACATAGATATGATATTGTAAACAGTGATGTAGTTTCTTAAACGGTAACCACAATATTTAAATGGAGACTTTCATTTTTAAACTAAAACTGATTTTTAAAACGGAAAGATCATTTATAAAACTGCAACCATATTAAATGAAAGGGGAAAATGTACATTATAAACATTACACAAATCATAACAATCGAAAAACTATTTCGATCGTGTACATAGACGAAAATGTAAAACAAAACAAAACCCTAGCCGAGAAATCCCCCTGCAGGCTTCAATATCTTCCAATAAAAACAGAACCACAAAACAAACTGAAAAATCTTTCTTTGTACCAGAATAGTTAACATAAAAACATAATCACAACTTCTTCAATACCTTAGATTGCAAACTGATGAAATGGCAAATACTTGCGCGAGACTTCTCCTTCGAAACACCGGTAGAAAGGGAAAAGCTGAAATTACAGAGGATGTGCCGGTAGAGACAACTTCGGAAATGGAAAAGATAAAAAGGCGAGTTGAGAAAAAACAAGTATACGGCTCTAGTAAAGTCGTCTCTTTGGATTACCCTAAGAAAAATCCCCCACTTCCTCTCAAACCGCCGAAATGATTGCAGTACCACGACTTCCCATGCAAAGGCAATTTCGTCCATAAAATTTAAAAATCACTCCGTTACCCACCGTTTCATGTTTTGGGGGTTTGGAACACATTGAGTTTAAAAGGAAGGGTTTTTAGGGATTGCCAAATTAAAAGAGTGTTTTTGGCAATATTGCAAACTTAGGGGATTTTTTTTATTAATTTCCACTATTATATATTCCACATGACTTTTTTTTCATTAGATTATTTAATTTCAGGTTATTTAACTATATGCTTAGTATTACTTTTTATATTTTAAATCATCTTGTGTATTATAAATTTGCAATGATAAGTTTTAAAATGCCAGCTCTTGCATAATCTATTTACGATTTGATTTTTTTTTAAGTAAGTCATAAAACTAATTTATTATCTTTGACAATATTTTATCCTTTACTCCAAATTACGTGTACAATAAAACAAGAGAGAAAATCATAAATTAAATACTAATCCATATAATAAATAAAAAACTTATAAGATCAAAATATTGCTATAACCTAAGTAATTTTAATTAATCTTGTTTAAAGTTATTAAATTAATATCATGTTTCACCATCAACTTTTAAAAACAAAATCACTTTAAAATAAAAAAAGACAAAATTACATAAATAATCAAAAGAGGCCCAGAGATTCACTAAATATCATTTTAATATTTCTTCAAATTAATCATATATATATATATACATATATTTAAAGTAGAACATAAATGTTTTAATGTAATGTGATTTTATACATTTTTTTTTAAAAAAAAACTATAAATACGTGCTTCATGGACCAAACTCAGTAACGAAAACAGCAATGTCATGAAACAAAACAGCAATGCCATGAAACAGAAAAATGGAAAGACTGAAGATGCTTTAAAATTCCTAAGGTGAATCCATGTCGGATATAATCAGAAATTAAATGAAGAAAAAATTACCCCAAGAATATAGAGGACATAAGTGCACGTAGTGCTTATATTGGGGTTGGGTCACCATAGCATGGGCCATTTCACAATGTCACCCAGTATTTGAATAATGGTGTGGGCCTTGCTTACACAAAAATATTTAATTAGATATTTGGGTTAGTTCTCATGGCCCATCTTGAAACCCATGAAAACCTTAAACTATGAAAACCTAGACGGAAATAATTATACTATCAAACATATCTGTTTGGTTTTTTGGTTCAATTATTTTAAAAGAAAATCTTCATTTTTTGTTTGCTTAGATTCAAGTAAATTTGATTCAAATGTTCGATTTTAGATGGTTCTAATGTTAGATGTTAATAATAAATTTAAATATTTGATGTTCTTCTACTATGATTGGTTGCTGACAAACCTACTAGCATCTAGGAAGCAAATGAGATTAATTTGTGATGATCTTTTTAAAAATAATAAAGGATTATTAAAGTAATTTAAAGTTTATACATTACCTGGTAGTTCATGCTCTTGACCAAATGCCTCTTATGGACTTGTATATTCAATCTAAACATTTATTGGGATTTTGTTAAGAAATGAAGTTAGCTTTATCTGGTAGAGATTAGGGACGGAATCAGGATTTGATGGTAGAGGGGGTTGAAGCCTAAAGGCAAAACAAAAAAAATAAAAAGTAAAAAAAATAATCTAACAAAATAATTATTTTAAAATGAAGAATAATGTGCTTATATAACCAAAATTTGAATAGACATATTAAAAAAATATAAAGTATAATTTAAAATTTTGTTATTACCGATAGAAAATATATGAGATTTTCAATAATTCAACTAATAAGAATATATCTCAAGTTTGTATTTTTTTTAAAATATGGTAAAATTGATCCTCCTCACTACAAATAACCAAACTAATGTTTATAAAAAAACTTTTGTTGTTTCACTCTAGCATATATGGTACATTATAACATATATGTATATATGTTAAGCCTCATCCCAAACCTTATGGATAAACCAACTAACCATTCAAGCACACCTACACTCCACACTTTCATTTGTCCAAATATTGTATTTTAGATAAAATTAAGTATAGAAAAATCGAAACCACCAAATCTTATATTGTTTAAAAAGTATTTTGTCCGGCGCCGAGGGGGGTTTCAGCCCCTGCTAGCCCCCCTTGGTTCCGCCCATGGTAGAGATCCTTGTTAGTTAAAAGGTCATTTGTAGTTTTTGGAAATGAAAACAAACAAAAAGTAATTGTTAGCTTGAAAAAGTTATTGAGCAGAATTGGTTTTAGAGGAAGGCATAGACCAGTAAAAGAAAAAGAAAAAGGTAATTTGGGTTAACATTAAAAATAAAACTAAATTTAAAATTAATTAAAATGTAAGATTCGCTTGAAGAAAATAACTCCGAAGATTGAAACTGAATATTAGAAAGCTATTGGTCCATCCAAGTGAATTCTATTTGAAAAATCTAAAAAACAAGACATTATTGAATTTGTTGGATCCACCTACTAAAATGTTTCTCAAAATAAGAGAAAAATGGAAATTACTAGTATAGGAGAAAGGAATAATCATAGATATAGCCTTAAAATGGCAAATAGAAAATTGGTTACATGAGGTAAGAAATATATGCTATTCAAAATCGAATTTAGTAAAAGTAGAGAAAAAATATTTGCTAGGAAGAGTAGGTTAATAAACCTATATGAACCGATTTAAGAACATTTAAACAAAATATTAGGTTAATCCAAGCACTATAGGAAGAAATGTTTGTATACAAGAAAAGTATATTAGGTAACCTAATAATGGAGAAAAATAATATGTACATGGACTAAATATTATAAAGAAATCTATAAAGAGTTTGATTGCCAATATGTACATAATAGATATTATGCATATTTAAAAATCTTTTGATTAGATATATAAGTCCACGAGACAAAATTATATAGAAGACTATTCCCTAGGTTAATACTTGGATCATCCAAATAAAAGACCGACTCCAGGTACCCTTCTAACACTCCTTATACCTGAAAAAGAATAAATATATAAATAAGCAAAAATGAAGAATTTATAAGAATAATCAAATTTGGATGAATTAGAAAAGTTCTACCCAAATAATTTTGATCATTAATTTTACATAGAAGAGACAAAACTCTAAATGAAGAAACAAAAGCTCGGAAAATGTTATAGGTAGATTATCTTTATTATTTTAATTAATTTTGATAGCTAAATCTTTGATCTAAAAGTAATCAACATTTAATTGAAAAAATTGAAGAAGAATTAATCATAGAGATAGAAAGTATCGAATGCAGTTACTGTTAATGTGACGGCCCCTACCCAAAGCCAAACATGTGGCAAATCGTTGAGATATCCTGAAGTAGGTGATAAACAAACTCACCACTCTAAAATATCGCTAGGCTACTGATAACTATGAATAGTTCTTCTGTAAAACAACATAAATTACAAAATATAAAGATTTTCCATAAACATCCAGCAATTAAAGGGTTTACATAAGAAAATATGTTCAAGTACATAGAATGCATAACCCTCACATGACAAAATTTATTTAAAAAAATATTAGTATCAAAATTACGCTCGTAGCTCCTACATTATAAGACCAAACAAAAACGTCAACCTACAATGCATGCAATTCAAGATGAGGATGAAACTTAACACAATAACATGTTGTGGTAAAGGTGCAAGTCTAAAAAATAGAAAGAAGAAATAACAATGAGTAACAAAGTTACTGATACGCCCCTTGTGTAACCGCAAATGCACGTGTTATACAAGTAATAAAATGTACTTAAAAAGATCGGGTAGTCGAATCCATAGGTACTAGTAAAAGCTTTCAATACTCGTTCATTTCCTAATATCTAGCCGGTTCAAAGATTTGATTTTCAATAATCGAAACAACTTAAAAAGAAGAAAAGAAGAAAGGAGAAAGAGATAGGGTTTAGGGTTGCAGAGATAGCAATGGGAAAGACAGTGTCTTGGACTATTCCCCTTGACAAATGCATTGACTGTGCTATGGATTACATGGACACCTCCTTGTACTGTGGTGACCATCTATGGAGGGTTTGATAGCGTACGTCCTCACTCAAGGCTTGGAGCGGACTCAACCCCTTCCCTAATCTGTGCCCTAGCTAGATGAATAAAGCTTATCCTTTAGACAGCAAAAAATCATTCTAGGGTTAATATGCACTCTTGACTGCAATTGCAACTAAGGGGAATACTTTACATCACATCAATGCTCTTGCAGATAGCGACAATCCCCACATTGAGTTTTGTAACATACAAATATCAATGCCAATCAACAAAAGAAGATACCTCACATGAACAAAAGGGAGTTCACAAAGAAACTCAATAATAAAAAAAACACAAGTCAATACATCATAATGTCAAAGTTTATAATCCGAGGTACCAAAAGATGATTAGCCCCTTATGGTTCTACAATCAGTCATAGATAAGAAATAAGAGAAACAAAGATGATTCATTAGACACTCTTCTTGCTTCACAATCGTGTTTGAGAAGGCTTGACGATGATCATCATCGGCAATACTCTTATCTTGCACTTATCTCCACTCCCAATCCTACCATGAATGATACCGACGGCTGCCCTAACCCACGCCTCTCAAAGAGAGAAGAAGATGCTTCTCAAATCTAACTTTAGGGCTTAAAAACCCCTTTCTTGATGTTAGTAAAGCTGTGCTGACGGCCGTGCTAATGATCGTGCTGGGCTCTAGATTCTAGGACATTCTCCTTGGAGCAAAACCTATAAAATACACGGGGCTCATCATGCCCGTGCTAACTGCCCGATTGATAAGTGCTAAACTAACCATATTTTCTCTATATTATCTACACTGCATTTAGCATGAAATTTTACTTGTTTAGCACCTTATTAGAATGCGAAATTTCATTCTTTTGTTCACCATAACCCTTGTTTCTATTTTTAGGAAAAAAAATGAATTTGGGGGTGTTTTGAAGCAAAATGGACCAAGTTGCTGAAACAAAGGCTGCACCATGACTCACAAAGATCGTTATGGAAACTTACTACGACTGTTGTCTATACTTACCATTGTCGTGATATGGAACCACCAAAAGAAACACAGAAGCCACAATGGCCTCACAACGCCCGTTGTGAATACCATCATGACCGTTATCAAGACACATAACGTCCAAAGACGGTGCTAGGACTTGACTTAGAGCCCAACTAACAGCTTACTCACTACGGGCATCACAACGCCCGTGGTGACATCTTAGCGGAGCCAATCACTATAAATACCCTAGGTTTTTCTGAAATTGGGGAGACTCTTTTGCTGAATAAGGTAGGGCGGCCAGATTTTTGGAGATCTGAGTGGCGGAAGACGGGGTTTTTCCATATTCCAGTGGATTCTAGTGAATTTCTCAAGAATATGCCAACAAGAATAATCGGAGAAGATCACGTGTGACAGACAACTTCAAGGATCATTGTCAGAGTGACACGAGTGACACTCGTCATCCGACAATCTTGGGATCTTCTAAGCCCTAGCCTTCAGAGAACTATTGGAGGGAGTTAGTCTAGGAATACATTGAATGCTTATTTATTATTTATTTGGTCTTGTGGCTCTATTGTACTTTGATGCCTACTTTTGACGACTCATAAGAACCTAATTCAAGGGGAATTGTATGTCTAGGTCCCTCGGTTATTATTTATGAATCTTTATTGATATATATATATATATATATTTACATTGCATGTTCTTAATTGATTGAACTGTTGATGTGGATGAGGAGGTTATGCCCCCAAGTTGATGACTACCCATGCCATGATAGATTTATGCATGTTCTAAGATGTTAGGTATAGCTAGGTTTCCAAATTAGGGATTGATTGCCCCTTAGGCTTAGGGTTTGACTGATCACTTCTCGTGGGATTCCCACACTTAAGGCAAACATAGAAGGCTGGGGTGGAAGATATTCCATCTTAAGTTCCTAGTAATTTAGACCTAATCGTCATGGGCTTTTTGGGGCTAGTAGGCCTTTGAATTCCCTCGGTTCGATCTTAGAACTTGATTGACACTTTACGCATATCATAATTAATAATCAAGATATCTGTAGTACATACTCTCAACTCCTTCTAAGTGTGCTTAACGGCATTTTTTTCAATAAATGATTAGCTATTGATTAAGTGAAAAAGAAGTAATAGGTGCCTCTCACCATTCCTGGGGAAATACGATCCCCGTTCTCACCCACGAGCTATTACTTGATGACCCATACACTCAAGGTATTACAGGCCAATTGTAGTATCAACTGCATATTTTCATGTTTATATATTTGTATAATTTACACATCCCATAAGTGTCAACCAAGTTTTTGGCGTCATTGCTGGGGAACGTTTAGTCGAGAGATTCTAGGAAAACTTGTAGCTTAGTGTTTTAGCCAATTGTTTTTATCATTATATTATTGTTATATTCATACAAACATTAAAGGCTTATTGCCGTTACTCTTTTATACAGGTGATTGTTGATGACCAGACCTAATTCCACAGATTTAGTAGAAGGATACAGCGAACTAGAGAGAACCCTAATGTTGTTTGGGAGACTCCAAAAAAAGGGTAGTTGTGGAAGCAGATAGCCATAGTGACAGTGCAGAATGCATGACTGATAATGCTTTTTTGCGTGTGAACCGCAAGTGCATGGGTTTATCGAAGTAATAATACCCTGTTGAGTGGGTAGTTGTATCCATAGGGAATAGTGATCAGAAACACAAAGATTGCTATTTAACTAGAGTGAAGATGAATTGATAGTGGTGTGAACAAAATCTATGAGAATGGAAATAAAGAAAGAAGAAGGAAGAGATAAGCTATAAAAATGAGAGGAAAGACAATCGATAGAAAGTGGGGCACCCGGACATTGTTCCCCCTAGGACAATTGCTTCAAGTGCAAAACCAACTATTATGTCTCCTAACTGATGCTTAATGAGTCGTGAAAATCCTAAAATACACGGTCCTAAACCTAAGGTCAACCATGTCTAACCCTACACTATGCCCCGGCGGAGAAATCGCTTAGTCTCAACACCTCACACTATACAAAGTTCCTTAAAGCTCTGGGGACTCCAAGTGATAAACCCTATTCTCTAACATAGATCTAACTTTTTGGTCCAGGCGAAAGACCCCTAGTCATAATTAAGCCCCAGCACTAAGGATTGCTTCAACGCTTCACTCTGTTGCTTGCACAACTAAGCCCCAGCGGAGTTCCTCTCTTAGCATTTCACTCTATTGTGACCACAAAAAACTCTGGGAACACAGAGATAGGATAAATCACACCGAAGTGGAAAAGGGACATTCTGCTACCTCTCGATTCACAAGGATTACCAATTTAGGCTCTCAACCCTACTATCACTCTAAGGGAAAACCCATTCAATAAGTATTCAAGATTGGAACTCAATTAAAGACGTCAATTAAAGAAACATAATATAAAGGTGTGCCACTCACTCACAATAATTACCAATGTAGGCTCTCAACCCTAGTGTCACTATAAGGGAAAACCCATTCAACAAGCATTCAAGATTGGAACTTAATTAAAGACATCAATTAAAGAAACATAATAGAAAGGTCAAAAAACAATATCATCCTAGGGTTTACAAGTCCAAGTACCCACTAGGGGTTTAGCTCTCTATGGAGCAAGATACAATCAGTAATGAAATTAAAAGTAAAATGATAATGCCCCTTGCGTATGTCCCGCAAGTGCATGGGTTTATCGAAGCAATAAATCCCAGATGAGTGGGTATCGTATCCACAGGGAGTAGGGAATAAAAATACTTGGATTGTTTCTTAACTAAGCGAAAAGTGAATAATATTTGTGTAACAAGATGTAATGTAAACAAAAGTAAAAGAGACAAGAGAGAAAGCACAAGTAAAGGGGAGGTAAGGCAATCGATATAAATAGGGTACTCGGATATTGTTCTGCCTAGGACAATCGTTTCAAGTGCAAAAACCCTCTAATATGCTTTCTAACTAATGCATTAATGAGTCATGGAGATCAATACATGATCCCAAATCTAAGATCAACCATGCTTAACTCTATACATGTCCCGGAGGAGAAATTGAACAATCTCTCAACCTCGCACTCGTATAGAATCGCAATGAGTTCTAGGGATTCCAAGTGATAAATCCTCTTCCTAGATGTAGACCTAACCCTTTGGTCCAGGTGAAAGGTCCCTAGTCACAATTAAGCCCTAGGTGCTAAAATCACTTCAACACTTCACTCTGTTGCCTCTACAACTAAGCCCTAGTAGAAGGTCATCCCTTAGCCCATTCACTCTACTATGACCGCAAAGAACTTAAGGAAATGGAGGTAGGATGAATCACACCAGAGGGGAAAGGGGACGCTCCGCTACCTCTCGACTCACCCTCTCAACCCTCTCCAATCTAGCTTCGTCTAACTCTCGTGGTGTGTCACTCATTCACAAGGGTTGCCAAAAAGAATTCTCAACCCTTGTGTCACTCTAAGGGAGTATTCAAATAATCAAGCATACAAGATTGGAACTCGAATAACACATCAATTAATGAAAGCAATATAATAAGGTTTAATGAAACAAATACATCCTAGGGTTCACAAATCCAAGTACCCACTAGGGGGTTTAGCTCTCCATGGAGCTAGTTACAATCAATGAAATCGAATGTAAAAATAAGTAATCCATAGAAAACCCCCTCGGTAGTCGTGACGATGGTCTTGTAGAGATGCCTCTACTCATCCAAGGGTCCATTTGTCCACCCTAGGATACACTTCGCCGGATCGGTGCCGACGAAAGCTCTCCCACTAACCTTCTTCCAAATGGAGCACGATGTTGGAGCCATTGAACCTCTCCCAATCCCTAGCCAACACCTCTCCAAACCCTAGCCATCACCCTCTCTTAAGTTGGGGAAAAGATGGAGAAAAAAATGTTGAAATCGGGGCTGAAATCGGCCTTAAATAGGGCTAGAATCGGGAATCTACACACCCATGTGGATTCACCACATGGCCTGTGGAATTAACGGACGGGCGTGTGGAATTTCCCCATGCCCGTGTGGATTCTCTGGAAATCCCTTTTCTCGGCCAGCTATGAATACAATCTGCTACAGTTAATTTCTACAGTGTTTACTACAGTACTCTACTACAATACCTGCCCGAAATACTCCCGAATCCCTGCTCTCATCAAGGTAACGTAAATGGGCACACGTTTATGTCGTAGATCGCTTTGCTTCTTTGATAAACGGCTACATTGGTGGAAATCTTGCTATGCATGTACATGCCGGAATAATTGAATGTGATTGCCTTTGTGCCCCTCCAAATCATTGTGCTGACTTGAATATGAGAAGGTTGGCACACATTCTCGCATCTTGAACCCGACTTATGTTTTCGCGTTTGATCCTTCTCAAGATTTCCTCCAAATGGTGCATTCACGATCTACATTGGCTTCTTTCTCTAACATTCGGCTTCACAACCCTATATGTGTGAAAGTAATATAAATGCACACTTATTAGCACTAAAACCTGATAAAAGTAATGCTCATTATAAGGAAAGAATACTTCGTATTCTTATCACACAAGAACTTATCATAAAACTATGTAATCCATAAGTAAAACCCTTTTGGTATTCATATCAATGCTCTTGTGGAGTGGCTGCGTTTTCTTCAAAGGTTCCCTCATCAAGCCTAGGGCATACCTCGCTGAATCGATGCCGACGAAAGCTTCCCCAATAACTCTCTTCTGAATGAATGCGGTGTTGAAAGCCGTAAAACCACTCCAAAAGTCTTGCCAAAGCCCCTCTAAACCTTTGCCGCGAGCGCCTCCAAAGATGGTGAAGAGATTGGAAAAATATAGTAAAAAAAGATTATCAAAATGGACTAAAATTGCGACTTAAATAGGGTTGGAATTGTGCATCCACACGGGCATGTGGAATTTCCACACTCCCGTGTGAATTTGCAGGAATTGATTTTCTGCGGCCTATGAACAGTGACTGCTACAGTGCCTTTGTTGCATTGATTTTCTACAGTACTCCCAAGTCCACACTTTCATTAAGGCCACATGAATGGGCACACATTCATGTCTATAGATCGCATTGCTTCTTAGCAAAATCACATTTTACGACAATCTTGCTAGCTTTGCACAAGTTGGAACACATGAGTGTAATTGCCTTTATGCACCTCCATTTTGCATGTTCACTCGAGCCCAATGGAGGTTGGCACAGACTCACGTGTCTTTGAGCACGACTTGTGTCTTCCCGTTTATTCACTTCAAGATTTCATCAACAATATGCATTCATGACCTACTTTGACTTCTTTCTTCCATACTTGTCTCCACAACCCTACATGCACAAAAGTAACACAAATACACATGTATGAGCGATAAAATCTGAGAAAAGTAATACACATTATAAGAAAAGAATACTTCATATTACTAATATACACGCACTTATCAGCGACCATGGCTGAACCAAGAAGAACACTTTCGGAGTATGAGAGGCCGAGGTTTACAGGGGAAAACCTAAACGTGCAAGCCCTAGTAGTAGCAGCTAGTAACTTCAAAATCAAAGCTAGCACTACTGGGATGATTCAAAACTCCTGTCAGTTTGATGGCCTAGCAGATGAAGACCCGAAATGCCCATCTCTCAAATTTTTGCAGATCTATTCGGCATTCAAGATAAGCACAGTGACAAATGATGCAATCAGATTGTGACTCTTTCCTTTCAGTTTGAGAGGTTCGGCATACCGATGGCTTACTTCCATAGCACCGGGCTCGATCAAGACATGGAATGTCTTGGTGGAGAAGTTCCTCGGATGATACTTTCTACCAAGCAAGGTAGCGATAATCAAGCTAGAGATATCTGCATTTAAGCAAGGAGAATCTGAAAGACTGTTCTCGAGGCACATGAACAAGTCAAAGACCTTCTTAGGCGGTGCCCACATCATGGATTTAGTTTATGGATGAGATTGTAAATTTTATATAATAGAGTGAATTACCAGAGTAGACAGATCATTGACGACCGTTGTAGGAGGATCCTTGAGTAACAAGTATCTTGATAAGCGGAATAGTTGTTCGAAGACATGGATGACAATGAGTTACATTGGAGTTTAAGAGGAAGATAGCAAAAGCTGGCCGGAATGCATGAGATAGATCACGGATACTGCTTGAATGCCCATGGCCATTTTGTTTGTTGAGACTTGTGGAGAAGGGCATGGAGCATCTCAGTGCCCGATCGTAAGTTCTGTAGTAGCTCCCGTGGAACAGGTTGATTACATCGGAGGAGGTCAGAGAAACCAGAATAACCCAAATAGTTGTACCTATAAGCAGGGGTGGAGGAACCTATGGAGGAACTATGCTAACTTCTCCGGGAGTCAAGGGCAATAGCAGAGGCCTCCTCAGCAATAGAGCTACCAATGCTAGTCCCAATATCTACCGTTTGAAAGAAAGATCTCTACAGAAGATGTTTTGGCCACATATATGACTAGTAACGATGTGAGAATGGACGAGTTTGGTATAACATTAGGAAATGTTCAAGCATCAATCAAGAACTTGGAGAACCAAGTTGGACAGTTGGCAAAAGCTAGTACAGAAAGACCTTAAGGAAGCCTCCCAAGCAACATTGAATCAAACCCAAGGGACAAACTTAAAGCTATCTCACTCCATAGTGGTAAGACCATCGAGGCAAGGATCGCTCAGGGTCCAAGTGCCGAGATAGAGAGGACAACCATACAGGGAGACACTAGTACTTTACAATAACCCATGGGGGAGAAAGAGGAAGTTCTTGAGGATGAACCAAAGGAGTCATTACCAGCTCGACCCATAGTGCAAGAATACAAAAACTATGTTCCTTACCATTCTAGATTGAAAGTCGATAAGGAGGATGTGAAGTTTAAGAAATTCATGACTATCTTCAATCAACTCCATATAAACATCCTCATAGTTGAAGTATTATCACAAATGCAGAAGTATGCCAAATTTTTGATGGACTTGCTCACCAATAAGAGGACATTGGAAGAGGTCAACATGATGACTCTCAATGGGAATTGTTCCGCCATTGTGAATAAAAAGATACCGATAAAGTTGAGAGATCCCAGAAGCTTTGTGATCCCATGTTTGTTGGGTGATGGCATGGAAGAATCCACACTCACCGATTCCAGAGCTAGCATAAAACTTAATGCCGTACACTATTTACATGAAACTCGGGTTAGGAGAGTTGAGGCTGACAAGAATGACCTTGCAGTTGGCTGACTGGTCATTAAGAAGACTGTGGGGAATTATGGAAGATGTTTATGTAACTGTTGAAAAACTTATCTTCCCCATATACTTTGTAATTCTTGACATAGATGAGGATGTATAGACCCTACTCATTCTTGAAAGACCCTTCCTAAATACATTCGGGGCCCTTATCAATTGAAGAGATGCAAAGATGACACTAAAAGTGGAAGATGAAGAAATGGTGTTCCAACTCCCAAGTGCCATGAAGCACTCGCTAGATCAAAACAATGATTGTTATTTTGTACATGAGGCCGATCTTTCTATTTATGATATTGTACAGGATGAGTTTCATGGTAAACCCGCCTCATGAATTTGTGAAGGAGCGGCTTGGGGAAGGACAGACACAACTAGCAAAGCCATAACTTCCAAGGAATAATAGAGGGAGTAATATGAGAGCCACATCAACAAAGAAGGTATGGAGGAAGGTGGAAGCAAAAGAGGAACACACTATTGAGGTAACAAACTCCAGTACCTTGAAAACAGGTAATGACGAAAAGCTTACTCTACTTGCTCCATGTAACCTAAAGTCATCTTGAGGTAAGAATAGGTATGTCAGGCTTGAAACATAAAACAAGTGCTTCTTCGGAGGCAACCTAAGTAGTTTTCTATGCTCTAGCTTGTTTAATCTTAGTTTTAAATCTTATTCGTTAGTTAATAAAATATAAAAAGTGGTAATTAATTCAAAAGATGTGAAGTTCGCTCATCTCATTGAATTTTATGAGCAAAACATGATTAGGGAATCTAGTACTGTCAGCAAGAATTATTTTCATGCTGTTTTACATAGGGAAAATCCTTAGCTTTTCACTGCAAGCATCACAACTGGTGTGGTAAACCTATTATACCCGTTGTGATGCCTAGGTAGAGAGTTAGACTTTTCTGGAAAAAATTGAGTGAGTCTGTCACGGGCCCACAACACCCGTGATCACGACCGTGGTAACTTATCATGGCGTCCCACAGAGTGTGTTATGTCTCTGGATTTTCTAGAGGTCTGGCACTGCCTCACCATTCCTGTTGTCTGGCCGTGATGAGCATAATGAGCCTTAGAATGGTCGTTCCTAACACTTAGAACCTTTTAAGCCCTAACTGAGTTGACAGCGACCTAATAACAGGCTTGTAACTGTAGTAGTGCGTCAAAGAGACTCAACAGATGAACAATGACCATTGCTTGCCCATTGTTAACCTCGTTACGAGGATATATAGGGTCATTGATAGCCGACTCTTGGCCTTTCTCACTCGAAACCAACTTTCCTCTCTGCCACTTCACCAGAGAATCTTGCCCAATGGTTTGTTTAGTGATTCTTAGAAGCTTTGGCTTGTCTCTGCTCAATTTAGCACTACACCTAATTGATTTTCACCATGAAACAACTTTCTCTTTTTGGCTGATTTTGTAAGAATCCTTTCAAACCTTTCAAATTGTGATTTTATGATGTATAAATGGCATGAAATAGTTTAGCAATGTTTGGTGAATGTTTTTACATGAATTTCAATCAAAATAAATCATTGTATGAAAGATTTTCACCATATTCAGGCTTTACAACGGTCGTTCCTCGTTGAACAACGCCTGTTGTGATGGCTGTTGTGTTCAAATATTGAACCAGGGGAGAGATGAGCCACAACGGGCATTGTCCGCCTATTGTTAGTCCGTCAGGAGATTTAACATGACCATATTTAAGAAGTACTAAACTGACCATATTTTCTATATCATCTACACTGCATTTAACATGAAATTTACTTGTTTAGCACCTCATTAGCATGAAATTTCATTCTTTTATTCACCATGACCCATAAATCTGTTTTAAGAAAAAAAAAGCGAATTTGGGGGTGTTTTGAAGCAAAATGGACCAAGTTTTTGAATCAAAGCTGCACCATGACTCACAACAGGCGTTATGGAAACTTACCATGCTTGTTATCTATATTTGCCACAACCATGATCAAGCCGTGGTAGCATGGAACCATCAGAAGCAACACAGAAGTAACAACTCGCTCACAACAGCTGCTATGAATACCATCACGACAGTTATCAAGACACATAACGCCCAAAGATAGTGCCAGGAGGCAACTAGGCCAAGCAACAACTTACTCACTACTAGCATCACAATGCCTGTGGTGAGACCATAGCGGAGCTGATCACTATAAATACCCTAGGTTTCTTTGAAATCGAGGAGACTCTTTTGTTAAATAAGGTAGGGTGGCTAGATTTCTAGAGATCTAAGTGGCGAGAGACCGGGTTTCTTCCATATTCCAGCGGATTCCGGTGGATTTCTCAAGAATACGTCAATGAGCATCATAGGGAAAAGATCACGCGTGACAAGCATCTAGAAGGATCATTATTAGAGTGGCACAAGTGACACGCATCATCCGGACAATCTTAGGATCCTTTAATCCCCATCCTTCTGAGAACATTGGAGGGAGTTAGTCTAGGAATATATTGAACGCTTATTTATTCTTTATTTGGTCTTGTAGCTCTCTTGTGCTTTGATGCTTTGCTTTTTATGATCCATAAGAAGCTAATTCAAGGGGAATTCTATGTCTAGGGCCCTTGGTTATTATTTATGATTCATGATTGATATATATATATATATTATTTTAGTTTTCATAATCTTTGCATGATTTTTAATTGATTATTACTGTTGATGTGGATGAGGAGGTTATGCCCCCATGTTTATAACACCCATGCCATGACAGATCTATGCATGTTCTAAGAGGTTAGGCATAGGTAGGTTTCCGAATTAGGGATTGATTGCCCCTTAGGCTTAAGGTTTGATTGGTCTCTTCTCATGGAATTTCGATACTGAAGGCAAATATAGGAGACTAGGGTGGAAGAGATTCCATCTTAAGTTTCTAGTGATTTAGATCTAGTCACCATGGGTTTTTGGGGCTAGTAGCCCTTTGAATTCGTCCGGTTCGATCCTAGAACATGATTGACACATAATGCCTATCATATTTAATAATCAAGTTAACTATATTACATACTCCCAACTCCTTTTAAGTGTACTTAATAACATCTCCAATTGTATTGTTTAATAGTGTTGTACAAATAAACTAAAGAAAGAGCATAAATGATTAGACTATTGATTAAGTGAAAAGGAAGTAATAGGATACACTCACAGTTACTTGGGAAATACGACCCTCGTGCTCACCCATGAGGTATTACTTGATGACCCGTACGCTTGCGGTATTACGGACCAATTGTAGTATCAACTCCATACTTGCATGTTTATATATTTGCATAATTTACACATCCCATAAGTGTCCATCACCCATGCTTGCTTAGAACGATGGTGCAAGAAGCCCTATGACCATGCTAATGTTTACCAGAGACTTTCTAGTAAAATGCACGGTCATAAGCATGCCAGTGCTTACCGACCGTGCTTCCTTAGCATACTGGTACTAGGAAAGGTCAAACCGTGCTTCCAAGCTTTATGCAGACTCCAGTAAAATGCACGGGGCTCAGCACACCCATGCTTCTAACTCTACTTCTAAGCTCGGGTGTGCTTTGGACAATACTTGTTCTGAAAATTGCATTCCAACACTGCTTTGCGTCAAAATTCATCTTGATTTGTTCCTTTTGGTCCAAAACACAATTATCAACAACAATTAGCAAACATATCTCAAGTAGCATCGGTTTATAATAAAAACATACTAAAAGGACAAGTAAATCACACAATAGTGTATGTAAAATATCTATATAAAATGCATTTCTCAGTTACCTTGTGATTGGATACGCAAGTAGCAGAAAAAATAATACACTAGGGATTGCCAAAAGGAAAACAAGAAAACATACATTTGAACTTCAAATACTAAAAAGAAATAAGAATGAAAAGAAAAATTCATAGATCAACTTTGAGGGATTGCCAAAAGCATACCTGAACCTAGCTGTGGCTCGAGGCTAAGTCCTAATACACTAGGGTTTTTACCCTTGGCCTGTGCCACTGAGAACACACATGTGGTGAATTATGGAGTCTCAGCCTTACTAGAGGTATCCCACCAATTTTCCCATTAGGTTTTTAATGTATCTCCTAAATGGGCTCAAATCCACATTGCCTCTCGATAGGTAGGACTGCGAGGATCCCAGTGCAGTAAGCGGAGCTTTAGGCTTCCCGTCACCAAAGAAACTATCATGCAATTACAAGCAATGTATATCCAAAAGAAATATTTTCGTAACCATGATTTAAGTACCAGATAGACACTCCCATTTCCATATTGAAAACATATCATCAAACTACCAAAAGAATTTCAAATATAATGTCAAAGAGAAAACATGATAAGCAACCTGATAAGTGCTTGTGTGATAAGAATGCGAAGTGTTCTTTCCTTATAATGAGCATTACTTTTGTCAGGTTTTAGAGCTAATACTTGTGCATTTGTGTTACTTTCATGCATATAGGGTTGTGAAGCCCAATGTTAAGGAAAGAAGCCAATGTAGTCATGAACGCACTATTTGGAGGAAATCTTGAGAAGGGTCAAACGCGAAGACTTAGTTGGGTTCAAGATGCAAGAATGTGTGCCAACCTCATGTATTCAAGCTAGCACAATGGTTTGAAGGGGCACAAAGGTAGTCACATTCGATTATCCCGGCTTGTGCATTGATAGCAAGATCTTCACCAATGAGGCCGGTTATTGAAAAAAAGAAAAGCGATCTACGATGTGAACATGTGCCCATTGACGTTACCTCGATGAAAATATGGATTCTGGAGTGTTTTGGGCTAGTATTGTAGCAGGCACTGTTCACAGCCGCTGAAAAAAAGAATTCCAAAGAATCCACACGAGCATGTGGAAATTATCCATGCCCGATGCGAAAATTCCACATGCCTATGTGGCAAATCCACAGGGGCGTGCGGATGCCCGATTCCAGCCCTATTTAAGCCGCGATTCAGCCCCAATTTCAGGATTCTTTTCTCCATTCTTTTCCAAACTTGAGAGAAGGATGTGGCTAGGATTTTAAGAGGTATTGGCATGGTTTTTAGAGAGGTTTTTTGGCTTTGACATCGCGCTCCACTTGGAAGAAGGTTATTGGGAGAGCTTTTGTCGGCACCGATCTGGCGAGGTGTGTCCTAGGCCAGACAAGGGGACCTTTGGAGGAAACGAGACTTCTCCACAAGGCTTTCACCATGACTATCGAGGGGGTTTTCTATGGATTACTTATTTTTATATTTGATTTCATTGTTGATTGTAACTAGCTCCATGGAGAGCTAAACCCCTAGTGAGTACTTTGATTTATGAACCCTAGGATGTATTTGTTTCATTAAAGCTTCTATTATGCTTTCATTAATTGATGATTTTATTTGAGGTCCAATCTTGAATGCTTGATTGATTGAATCCTCCCTTAGAGTGACACTAGGGTTGAGAGTTCAAATTGGTAACCCTTGTGAGTGAGTGACACACCACAAGGGTTAGACAAAGCTAGATTGGAGAGGATTGAGAGGGTCATTCGAGAGGTAGCAGAGCGTCCCCTTTCCCCTCCGATGTGATTTATCCTACCTCTATTTCCTTGATCTCTTTGTTGTCATAGTAGAGTGAATGGGCTAAGAGATAACCTTCCGCTGGGGCTTAGTTGAAGAGGTAACGGAGTGAAGCATTGAAGTGATTTTAGCACCTAGAACTTAATTGTGACTAGGGACCTCTCACCTGGACCGAAGGGTTAGGTCTATTTCTTGGAAGATGGTTTATCATTTGGAATCCCTAGAACTCCATGTGATTCTATCCGAGTGCGAGGTGTTGAGATTATTCGATTTCTCCTTTCGGGACATGGTATAGAGTTAGTCACGGTTGAACCTAGATTTGGGACCGTGTATTGAAGGATTTCCATGACTCATGAATGCGTTAGTTGGGAGGTATTATAGTTGGTTTTGCACTTGAAACGATTATCCTAGGAGGAACAATATCTGAGTACCCCATTTATGTCGATTCCCTTATCTCTCACTTACTTGTGCTTTTCTCTCTTGTTTCTTTTATTTTTGTTTACATTACATCTTGTCAACACAATCATTATTCATCTTCACTTGGTTAAGAAACAATTTAAGTATTTTTACTCCCTACTCCCTGTAGATACGATACCCACTCACCTAGGATTTTATTATTCAACAAACCCGTGCACTTTGCGGGACATACGCAAGGGGCGTTGTCAAGTTTTTTGGCACCGTTATCGGGGAGTAGGAGTTTAGAGATATTTTACACTTTGCCATCTTAGCCATTCGATCATTTATTCTATTTCGCATTTTTCCTATTCTATCATCATTATGATTTTTCTTTTCTTTTTAGTTGCAAGTCCAGGTTATGACCTGAGGGAACCCTTCGATATTAATTGAAGAAGATCCTGAACTTGAACGTACACCCCGAAGAAAAAGGGAAAGAACCTGTGTAAGAACCATCAAATCTAGCTGAAGTGAAAGTTGACGGATCTGACAACATGGCTGAGCAAAATGAACAACAATAAACATTATCTGATTACGCCAAACCGTCAGTACTGGGGACATAATCTAGTATTATGATACCCCCGATTACAGCTCTGAACTTTGAGCTAAAACCAGCATTCATCCAGATGATTCAGCAGTCAGCGCAGTTCAATGGTTTGGCCGATGAGGATCCAAACAACCACATAGAGAACTTCTTGGAAGTCTTTGATATTCTAAAGATTAACGATGTATCGAATAATGCTATTAAATTTGAGGGCTTTCCCATTCTCTCTCAAGGGAAAAGGCAAGCAATGGCTTCATTCCTTGCCAAAAGCATCCATTACGACTTGGGATGAGATGGTCGAAGCTTTTCTTGCTAAATACTTCCCTCCTGGGAAGTCGGACAAGCTTTGTAATGAGATATCGTCATTTGTGCAGATGGAATTGGAATCATTGTTTGAGACATGGGAGCGCTTAAAAGATCTTTTGCAGAGGTGCCCACAACACTAATTTCCCGAATGGATGATTATTTAGACTTTCTATAATAGGTTAAATCCGAGTACAAGGCAATTGTTAGATGCCGCCGCAGAAGGTACAATGGGGAGTAAAACCCAGAAGAAGCCCGACAGTTAGTAGAAGATATGACCATGAACAGTTATCAGTGGAATGCACGGGAAAGGAAGAAGGTGGTCGGGCTGCATGAAATAGATGCAGTCATTTCTTTGGCGGCCCAAGTGGAATCATTGAGTAAGAAGTTAGACCTTCTAACTTTGAATAGAGTGGCGGCCATGACTACTTACACCCGAGTGTGGCGGAGGACATGCTCTCTCCGATTGCCCGATCTCTATTGGTGATGTATCCTCACTGGAGAAAGTTGACTTTGTGGGTAATGCAATGAGGAACAAAGGTAATCCATATAGCAACACCTACAATCATGGTTGGAAAAATCATCCCAACTTTTCGTGGAGCAACCAAGGACAACCAAAGGCCATGGCACTACCGGGTTTCCAACAACAACAAGCCCCAAACATGGAAAATAGAGTGTCCGGCTTGGAAACCTGAATGACCGACTTAGAGAAAGCCTTGACTAGATTTGTGTAATCATCAGATACACGGTTCCAATCGGTCGAGGCTACATTGCATAACCTAGAAAATCAAGTGGGGCAAATTGCGAAATCTCTATCAGAAAGACCGTAAGGAAGCTTGCTGATAAGTGCTTGTGCGATATGAATGTGAAGCGTTCATTCCTTTATGTTGAGCATTACTTTTCTCAGGTTTTTTTACATTAATATGTGTGTTTTTATGTTACATTTTATGCGTGTAGGGTTGTGAGGCCGAGTATGAAGGAAAATAGGCCAATGTGGATCATAATGCACCTATTTTTGGAGGAGATCTTCCTAAGTTTCAAACGCGAAGACATAAAAGCAGTGTGTGAGATGCTAGAGTGTGTGACAACCTCCTCGCGATTCGAAAGTGAGCACATCCATTTGAGGGGCACAAAGGCGTCACACTCGAGCATTCCGACTTATGCATATAAGAACAAGAGCTCCACCAACATGTATATCATTGAAGAAGCAAGTGATTCACGACGTGAACGTGTGCCCGCTTGCATTACCCCCGATGAAAGTATGGAATTGGGAAGTTATTCGTGTCGAAGATCCGCAGAGAGCAATCGTAGCAACAATGTAGCAAGTATTGTAGCAAAGACCGCTTTACACTGGCCGAGAAATCGGAGAACAGAGAATCCACACGGGCGTGGGGAAATTATCCACGCCCATGTGGAAATTCCCGACGAGGCGCTGTAGCATCCACCCTCGTGGAGTTGCCCGATTCCCACTCTATTTAAAAGCCGATTCAGCTCCCGATTTTGGTATTCTTTTCTTCATCTTTTCCCCAACTTGTGAGAGGGCTTCGGTTAGGGTTTTGAGGGGTATTGGCTAGGTTTTTGGAGAGGTTCTACGGCTCCGACATCGCGTGTTGTTTGGAAGAAGGTTATTGGGAGAGCTTTCGTCGACATCGATCCGGCGAGGTGTATCCTAGGCCGGACAAAGGATCCCTTACGACGAATTAAGGACTCTCCACAAGAGCATCGACACGACCATCGATCGGTTTTCTTTATGGATTCATTGCTTTTACATTCGATTTCTTTGATTGTACTTAGCTCCATGGAGAGCTAAACCCCTAGTGGGTACTGGGGTGATTGTGAACCCTAGGATGTATTCGTTTCATTGAACTTCTTTATTATGCTTTCAATAAATTGATGTTTATTGTGAGTTCCAACCTTGAATGTTTGATTGTATGAACATTTCCCCTAGAGTGACACTAGGGTTTAGAGTTCTTGTTGGTAACCTTGTGAGTGAGTGACACACCACGAGCGTTAAACAAAGCTAGGTTGGAGAGGGTTGAGAGGGTGAGTCGAGAGGTACAGGAGCGTCCCCTTTCCCCTCCGAGTGATAGATTCTACCTTCGTTCCTTGAGTTCTTTGCGGCCATAATAGAGTGAATAGTCTAGATTGAAGAACGACCAAGTGGATGAGCAGTACAAGAAGTTTCTTGGTTTATTTAGGCAACTACATATAAACATTCCCTTTGTTGAGGCATTATCCCAAATGTCGAGGTATACTAAGTTCTTGAAAGATTTGTTGACTAACAAAAGAAAATTGAAGGAGAGTGCCTCCATTATTCTAGATGCATCTTACTCGGCGGTCTTACAAAAGAATATGCCGAACAAGAAAAAAGACACAGGAAGCTTCATTATTCCGTGCAACATTGGCAACTTGGATAAAGAAATGGCATTGGTGGACTCAGGGGCCAGTATCAACGTCATGCCATATTTTTTCTTTCAGAAGCTAGGCTTGGGAGAGCCTAGGCCCACTCGGATGACATTGCAATTAGCGGACCGAACAGTGAGACATCTGAGGGGCATTATTGAAGATGTGCTTGTCAAAGTTGACAAGTATATATTTCCTGTAAATTTCGTGGTGTTGGACGTCGATGAGGATGCGGATGTCCCTTTGATACTTGGGAGGCCATTCTTGCGCACTTCCAAGGCATTGATCGACATGGACGGTGGGGAGTTGACACTGAGGGTTGGAGATAATAAGCTCACATACCACCACGCCGAAGCCATGCGATATTCTCTTGACTTTGAAGATACTCTCTACTTTCTTGATACTACTGATTGGATAATTGATGAATACATGTAGGAAATGTTTAATCCGGACCCATACGGTGGGTTGCTAGACCAAGAGGTGGATAATGAAGAAGTAATAGCGCTTGGTCAAGAGGAGAAGGTACCATCTACTCCGGCGATCATGAAGAAGGTGTTTTGGAAGATGAAGTGGGTGAGGAGATGCCACAGGAAGTGCCCCAAGGCTATTGGGGATGTACGTGAACCGAACAAGTTGAATGAACCTTTGCTAGGCGGTACCAAGCCTAATAACTCCTTCTCTACCTTCAAGATTTTTTGCTCATCATGCTTTCAAGTTATGGGTAAGAGGGCAAGTTTCATCTATGAGCCCCTGTGAGATAAGACAAGATACGTCAAGCTTAGTGTTTTCCTATTTCTTAGATTAGAGTTTGCATGAATAAGCTTGAGTGTTGGTGTCTTGATTGTTAAAAGCTTTTACCATGATTTTTTCTTGTGGATTTTTTGTGACATCTTGTGCTTTATTAAGTTTTTTTGCGGAGAAGTATTTTTAGTCGTTTGAGCTTATTTTTCAATGTTTTCTTTGGGTAAAGTTGCTTTGTAAGGCAGGCTTTGAGTTTATTTATATGTTCAGGGATTTTCTGCAAAGCCTATAGTGTTTTTGAATTATCCAGAGACAACACACGCCCGTGTAGAATTTCCGTACGGGTGTGCATTTTTTCATTCAGAGCTCATCCAGAGAGGGCACATCGGGTGTAGACTCACCCCTGTGAACGACCTTGTGATGGTCCACGTGTGGCATTTCCACACGGGTGTGCATTTTCCTGCAGAGACTTATAAATTTATCCAGAGCAAACGTAGGGGTGTGGATTCACCCTTGTGGATGACTCTCCCACAAACGCACGGGCGTGGGCATTTTCTACACGCCCGTGTGGATCTCTGCAGAGAGTTTCTCCTCCATCCTGAGAATACACAGAGGCGTGCATCTGTCCCTGTGAACTGGCCAGTAAGAATCCATGGCCGTGAGTAATGATAAGTGCTTGTGCGATATGAATGCGAAGTGTTCATTCCTTATGTTGAGCATTACTTTTCTCAAGTTTTTACATTAATATGTGTGTTTTTATGTTAGTTTTATGCAGGTATGGTTGTGAGGCTGAGTATGAAGGAAATAGGCCAATGTGGATCATAATGCACCTATTTTGGAGGAGATCTTTGCTAAGGTTCAAACGCAAAGATATAGGACAGGTGTGAGACGCTAGAGTGTGTGCCAACCTCCTCGCATTCGAGTGAGCACATCCATTTGGAGGGGCACAAAGACAGTCACACTCGAGCATTCCATCTTATACAAATAAGAACAAGAGCTCCACCAACATACATATCATTGAAGAAGCAAGTGATTCACAACGTGAACGTGTGCCCGTTTGCGTTACCCCGATGAAAGTATGGAATTGGGACGTTATTCAGGTCGAAGACTGCAGTAGAACATTGTAGTAGCACTCGCTCACGACCGCTCGAGAAATCGAGAGAACAGAGAATCCACACGGGCGTAGTGGAAATTATCCACGCCTGTAGAAATTCCACACGGGCGTGTAGCGCTCCACGCCCGTGGAGTTGCCCGATTCCACCTCTATTTAAAGTCGATTCAACCCCGATTTTGGTATTCTTTTTCTCCATCTTTTTCCCCAACTTGAGAGAGGGCTTCGGCTAGGGTTTCGAGGGGTATTGGCCAAGGTTTTGGAAAGGTTCTATGGCTCCGACATCATCATTCCTGAGGAAGAAGGTTGGTAGGGGAACTTCCGTCGAGGCGTATCCTATACCGGACGAGGGAATCCTTGGACGACGAGTAGAGGACTCTCTACAAGAGCATCGACACGACCATCGAGGGGGTTTCTTTTATGGATTTATTGCTTTTTACATTCGATTTCTTTGATTGTACTTAGCTCCATGGAGAGCTAAACCCCTAGTGGGTACTTGGGGTGATTGTGAACCCTAGGATGTATTCGCTTTCATTGAACTTCTTTATTATGCTTTCAATAAATTGATGTTTATTGTGAGTTCCAACCTTGAATGCTTGATTGTATGAACATTTCCCCTAGAGTGACACTAGGGTTGAGAGTTCTTGTTGGTAACCTTGTGAGTGAGTGACACACCACGAGCCTTAGACAAAGCTAGGTTGGAGAGGGTTGAGAGGGTGAGTCGAGAGGTACAGGAGCGTCCCCTTTCCCCTCCTACGTGATAGATTCTACCTCCATTCCTTGAGTTCTTTGCGGCCATAATAGAGTGAATGGTCTAAGGGTTGAACCTCCGCTGGGGCCTAGTTGCGCATGCAATGGAGTGAAGCGTTGAGGGGATCTTAGTATCTAGGGCTTAATTGTGGCTAGGGACCTTCCGCCTGGACCAAAGGGTTAGGTCTATAATTAGGAAGCGATTTATCACTTGGAATCCCTAGAGCTCATTGCAACTTTATTCGAGTGCGAGGTTGAGAGGTTATTTAATCTCTCCTCCGGGACATGAATAGAGTTAGGCATAGTTGACCTTAGATTTGGGACTATGTATGTAAGGATTTCCACGACTCACCATTGCATTGATTAGGAAGCATAATAGAGAGTTCTTGCACTTGAATCGATTATCCTAGGTGAAGCATCATCCGAGTATCTCATCTTTATTGATTGCCTTACCTCTTCCTTACTTTTGCTCTCTTACTTGTTGCTTTTAATTGTTGAGAATTGAATCATTATCACACTTATCATTGTTGATACTCCACATAACTAAGAATCGAATTAAGTGTCTTTACTCCCTACTCCCTGTGGATTCGACCCCGCTCACCCGGGATTATTACTTCGATAAACCCGTGCACTTGCGGGATATACGCAAGGGGACCTTGTCAAGTAATCTCCGCACGGGTGTGTGACACACTTTGAAAGTTTCTCGATTGGACAGAGAAGCCACAGGGGCGTGCGTCTACCCCCGTGGATAGGGTGCACGGGCGTGGGTGTTTTCTGCACTCCCGTGCGGTTGCGTTCAGAGACAGTATAATGGTTTCCCGAGAGTGCACAGGGGCATATATCTGCCCCTGTGACTCTCTCCTATGGAGGCGAACGGGCATGGGTAATTTCCGCAAGCTTGTGTGATAAGAATGCGAAGTGTTCTTTCCTTATAATGAGCATTACTTTTATCAGGTTTTAGCGCTAATACTTGTGCATTTATGTTACTTTCATGCATATAGGGTTGTGAAGCCGAATGTTAAGGAAAGAAGCCATTGTAGATCGTGAATGCACTATTTGGAGGAAATCTTGAGAAGGGTCAAACGCGAAGACATAAGTCGGGTTCAAGATGCGAGAATGTGTGCCAATCTCCGTGTATTCAAGCTAGTATAATGGTTTGGAGGGGCACAAAGGCAATCACGTTCGAGTATCCCGACTTGTGCATTGATAGCAAGATCTTCACCAATGAGGCAAGTTATTGAAAAAAAGCAAAGCGATCTACGACGTGAACGTGTGCCCGTTGACGTTACCTCAATTAAAACATGGATTCGGGAGTGTTTCGGGCCGATATTATAGCAGTCACTGTTTATAGCCGGCTGAAAAAGAGAATTCCAGAGAATCCACACGGGAGTATGGAAATTATCCACGCCCGTGCGGAAATTCCACGGGCGTGTGGATGCCCGATTCCAACCCTATTTAAGCCGTGATTAAGCCCTGATTTCAAGATTCTTTTCTCCATTCTTTCCCAAACTTGAGAGGAGGCTGCATCTAGTGTTTTGAGAGGTAATTGCAGGGTTTTTGGAGAGGTTTTTCGGCTTTGACATCGCGCTCCACTTGGAAGAAGGTTATCAGGAGAGCTTTCGTCGGCACCAATCTGGCGAGGTGTGTCCTAGGCCAGACAAGGGGACCTTTGGAGGAGACGAGATTTCTCCACAAGGCTATCGTCATGACTATCGAGGGGGTTTTCTATGGACTACTTATTTTTACATTAGATTTCATTGTTGATTGTAACTAGCTCTATGGAGAGCTAAACCCCCTAGTGTGTACTTCGATTTATGAACGCTAGGATGTATTTATTTCATTAAACCTTCTATTATGCTTTCATTAATTGATGTTTTATTTGAGTTTCAATCTTGAATGCTTGATTGATTAAATCCTCCCTTAGAGTGGCACTAGGGTTGAGAGTTCATATTGGTAACCCTTGTGAGTGAGTAACACACCATGAGGGTTAGACAAAGCTAGATTGGAGAGGGTTGAGAAGGTGAGTTGAGAGGTAGCAGAGCGTCCCCTTTCCCCTCTGATGTGATTTATCCTACCTCCATCTCCTTGATCTCTTTGTGGTCATAATAGAGTGAATGGGCTAAGGGATGACCTTCCACTGGGGCTTAGTTGCAGAGGTAACGGAGTGAAGCATTGAAGTGATTTTAGCACCTAGGGCTTAATTGTGACTAGGAACCTCTCACCTGGACCAAAGGGTTAGGTCTATTTCTAGGAAGATGGTTTATCATTTGGAATCCCTAGAACTCTATGCTATTCTATCCAAGTGCAAGGTGTTGAGATGGTTTGATTTCTCCTCCGAGACATGGTATAGAGTTAGTCGCGGTTGACCTTAGATTTGGGACCGTGTATTGAAGGATTTCCATGACTCATTAATGCATTAGTTGGGAGGCATAATAGTTGGTTTTGCACTTGAAACGATTGTCCTAGGCAAAGAATATCTGAGTACCGCATTTATATCGATTGCCTTATCTCTCACTTACTTGTGCTTTTCTCTCTTGTTTCTTTTATTCTTATTTACATTACATCTTGTCAACACAATTATTATTCATCTTCACTTGGTTAAGAAACAATTTATGTATTTTTATTCTCTACTCCCTGTGGATAAGATACCCACTCATTTGGGATTTTATTACTTGACAAACCTGTGCACTTGCGGGACATACACAAGGGGTGTTGTCACAACCCCTTGATAGGAATGAAAATAAACATCATAGCTATATATAAGAATATAAAATGAAATCGCATCAAATTTTCCTTCTCAAGTATGCTAAAATAAAACATAATCCACTCATAAGTTCTTGCCTAGAAAATAGAAATAAACTTCTATTCCTCCATTGGTGCTTGACTTTGCTAGAGGTCTCGCTAATTAAAAATACTACTGATTTAGCCCAAATAGCAAGTATAACATGCAACTTAGGTAAATGAATGCATGAAGGGCTTTAAACTTAACAATGGTTGAAATCTACTATAAAATATTTAACGAACCTATGATCTTCAACAATTCGATCTAAGTAGCTCAAAGTAAAACCCACTAAAGGTTAGTGAGCTCAAATCGGGCTAAGATTGCCTAAGCCTGCCTTAACTAGCTTAAACTAGGTCAAACTAACACTAAGTTTGATGCTATAGTACAATATATAGTAACATCAAGCCAAGATCACTCTTTAAGCCTAAGAGGAGCTGGTAAATTTTCTATTATTGCACCAACTTCTCTTCCCATGACCTCACCTATATCCTCACATTGTCAACACACCTAAATGACATCCATTTTCATACTTAAACACTGATGTTTTTGCATGTCTCTTGAATACATAAACTTCCATCAACGTAATACACATGGATACATGTAAACACCTCCTTCACTTTCACTATTACCTTCACATGATCCCAAGCATGTCATGAAAGTATTCATAACCTCTTCAATTTCCAACTAAATGACATGAATACTACTCTTCTTCCACAAACACTCCATGCTCTTCTAAGACATGCCAACATCTATAACTCACATCACATACGCAAGCATATAAGCATCCTTCTCTTAACCTGACTAGTATCTTCATTAACATATATATATATATATATATACATATAGTATAAATTAATATGCATGCCAATCTTGACTAATGTAAATCACTTGAAAAATTTCCTCCCACCTATACTCAAAAAACAACACCACAACAAAAGAATATGAAATATAAACACAAGAAATACAACCTTCTAGCAAATTTACTCATAGGCATTAGATTGAGCACTTTGCGGGCATCGATCAAATGCTAAGAAAAGTCAGCGTGGAAGCTAATACAAATGATTGCTTATACAACAACCTTAAACGCAATATCAACTTCAATCACATCCATGACCATCACTCTAACTCTAAGTAACCATGTGAGCTAATAATTAAGTTCAATATCCAAAAAACAGAATAAAGGCATAGCTTTCAATTGCAAGGTTTCCAAGCTATGAGATACAAGCTATCATTTAGGGATGCTTGGAGGAATAAATTAACAAGGAAAATTATGGCAGTTTTCCTAAGCAACGATAACTTACAACATCCTAAAGGGTGTCAATCTAAGTAGGATCATGCATCACAACATCCCAAAGGGTGTCAATCTAAGTAAGCTCATGCATCAATTAAAGGACTCTGAACATGGAATCCAATGAATGAAAACTTGTATAAAACTCAAAGATCTGGGAAGATACAAGCATGATAAAGCCAAGTAACTCTTGCTAATTTAAGCTATAACATCATATATATGCATACCAAAATTTGAATATTAAAAACATTTGAGTGCAAGATGAAGGCCCGCCTCTCCTTCTCATAGGGTATAGTCTATGTGGGGAAAGAAGAAAGATAATAGAGGTTTTAACAGTTAATTTTCAAACTGCTATAATATAAACATAAATTGCTAAGTTGCCCTTTTACAGTACTAGCTACAGTACATAGTAATGGGCTACGTTGAAGCTACAGTAATGCTATGTCCAAAGATAGAAAATACAAGGTATTACACTAAAAAAGAGAAATTTACTAACAACTAAAAGTATGGCAGAGTTAGATGAAGTGATCTATCAAATACCTATATAAAAAGGCATAAACACCAAGAATTATTACAAAGAATTAGAGGTTACACTTAAGTAAAAGATGTAGTATACCTAAAAAACAAGGTCAAATATTGGGAGATAAGACAATTATGGTATAAATATCTAATTCACAATATAATAACAATAGAAAAGGTCAAATCAAAGCCCGCCTAGATCCCCATTAAAATGATTAGTCTATACAGTGTTTATATCCTTAAAGTACTTAGATATTCAAAATATGAACATAATATTTTCATACACACATAAACATTGGTTCAAGGATAAGCCCAGTTAAAAATAAGTGCTATCCTCAAGAAGAAATAGAAGATTTACTTGTTTTAATTGAAAATGATTTTCTAGGAAAAAATTATTATTGGAATAAAGGGACTAAAACACCTAAAATGGTTTTAGGGGACCATATAATCAAATGTCCACCCGTTTGCTTTAGTTCCTTAAGTCATGCAGATATTTTACTAGGAAACAATTTTATTACAATATTTTGAAGATATCAACAAAATTCTAAATATATATCCTTTTTTATACTCTTTTATAGCTTAATGAAACTCCCAAAAGTTCTCCAAAAATACAGTAGGAATGTAATACATTTTTAACATAAATATAAAAAATTCAAACCGAATAAAGTCGTCTATCAAAAGACTCTCCTATTATTAATACAAGAAATAAAAATTCCGTATTTGAAAGAATGTTTTTCAGAAAATCCTTTAGTCTTTTGGCAAAAGATCATGCGCTATGTAGGAATACAACTTATAAACCCAAACTTGATAATAAAGGTTAAGGGTTTAAACCAATGAGATATAGTATGCAAGATAAAGATGAATTTAAAACTCAAATCAATGAATTACTAGATTTAAGAATAATTCCAATGTCAAAGAGTTAACCTAATAGTCAAGCCTTTAGGGTAAAAAATTATGCTAAAATTAAAAGAGTAATAGCTTATATAGTAGTCAATTATAAAGAATTAAATGAATATACAAAATTTGATGGGTATTTTTTACCATATAACCATAATTAATATGCTTAAAGGTAAAAATACTTTGTCCAAAATTTGATTACAAGTAAGTATTCTGGCAAATAAGGTTAATTCCATAAAGTATTCCTATAACTACTTTTAGTACCCCATAGGGTCACTAGGAGTGGCTAACTGATAAGTGCTAGATAGTTCATATTTTCTGTATCATTTACAATGCTCATGCGGCATGGAATTTTACATGTTTAGCGCCTAATTAGTACAAAATTTCATTCTTTTGTTCACCACAACCTTTATTTCTACTTTAGGAAAAAAGAAGAGAATTCGGCTACATTTTGAAGCAAAATGGACCAAATTGCTGAATCAGAGCTTTACCATAACTCACAACAGCCGTGGTGACATCTTACCACAGATGTTGTCCACACTCAACACTATCGCTATCAACCCGAGGTAGTAAGGAATTATTAGGAACAATGAAAAAGCCACACCAACTTCACATCGACCATTGTAAATGCATCATGACCATTATCCACCCACAGAACGCCCAGGGTAGCCGTGCTAGGATGTGACTTGGAGCTCAAGCAATAACTTACTCACCACAAGCATCACAACGCCCTTGGTGGGGCTGTCACAGACTCGATCCCATATATATACCCTAGATTTTCTGATTTCATGGAGGTTCTTTTGCCGAATTAGGTAGAGGTGGCCGGAATTCTGGAGACCTGTCCGGCTGGAGACGATTTCCATCAAGATTTCATTGGATTCGGGTGAGTTTTCCAAGGGTAATTCAATGTACATCATTAGTGGAGTGCGTGTGAAGAGATTCGGTGTTCTCTTGATGATCTTGGATCTACTCAACCTCAACCATCGGAGACCATAATGGAGGGAGTTGGTCTAGGAATTCTTTTGATTTATTTCCTTTGGATAATTTCTATTCATTGGTCAATATTTGTATATCCATTAGAGGCCCCAATTCAAGGAGATTTGTATGTTTAGGTCCCTCGATTATTGTTTATGAATATTGATTGTTAAATTCAATAAATCTTTCTAGTTTATGTGATTCATTGCATGTTTCTTGAATGCTATTCTTGTTAATGTGGATGAGAAAGATATACCCCTAAATTAGAACACACATGCCATGTTAGATCTATGCATGAGTGAAGAGATTAGGCATAGCTAGATTTCTGGATTAGTGATCAATTGCTCCTTAGGCTTAGTGCTTGATGTGTCCCTTCTAGAGGAGTTCTTGTACTTAAGGCAAACATAGGAGGTTGCGGTAGAAAGAGATTTCATTTTAAGTTCATAGTGATTTAGACCTGGTTGCTAAGAGATTAGGATTAGTAGGCCTTTGAATTTCCCCGGCCGAATACTAGAATACAATTATCATACTCAATGCCTATCACAAGTAATAATCAAGACAACTATCATACAACCACCCAACTCTTTCCAAGTGTGCTTAATGATTCTCCAATTTTATTGTTTAATAATTTGTAGAAGTAGACTAAGGAAACAACATAAAAGTTTCGGCTGTTAATTAAGCGAAGATGGAAGTAATAGGAGCCTCTCACCGTTTCTGGGGTATTACTTGATGACCCGCCGTACACTTGTGGTATTCATGGACTCATTGTAATATTATTTGCAAATATATTCACACACCTTAGAGGTCTGTCACTAGCTATGCCCTTTGGGATGAAAAATACACATAAAATATTTCAAAGCGTGAATGGATAAAATATTCTTTCCTTATGATAAATATATCATCTAAGCACTGGGGTGCTTCCTGAAAAGCACGAGTGCTTCATAAGAAGCACAGCCATGCTTCCCCTATTTCCTGTAAATTGTGATATATTTTGATTCTTTTTAATATAGGATATCATATCGATGAAGATCATCATGCAGGGGTTAACACATCGAACCTCAGGGACGAGGAGGGCCCCACCGATAGCAACAACTTATGAGCACCATGAGCTCATTTCTAATTTTTTTATGTATTTTCTTTTATTATTTTTCTTAATTTTCTTTTCTTGAGCTTCACTTGTGAACCTTTTTTGCTTTTCAGGATGTGAGCCATATTGGAACATAGGACACACACTTTGAGAGTGGCCACATCACTTCATGTGATGAGGAAAATTCCTAAAACTTTTCCCCAATTTAATTTGTTCTTGATTTATTTTTCATGCATGCCTTTTTGTACATTGAGGACAATATACAGTTTAAGTGTGGGGAGGGTTTCAGTTTTTGTATTCATTGTGATGACGCATTATTCAGGACGATCTAGGATATTTTGGATAGGAATTTCTAAGTCTAGTGAGATACAAGTGTATTAGTGTATCTTTATTAAGCATAATTGTTAGTTTCACCTTTATCTTGGAAACCTCCTTCTTTCTCACTTTGCCCTAATTATGGAGCCACTTATACTTTAGGAAATATTTTAGCTAAATGCCCATTTTGTTTACAAAAAAAAACCCCTTAGAAGTGCAAAAGCCCAGAAACTCAGATTCTTCAAAAAGCCCTACCGAAAATTTGTAAATATTAGTTATCAAAAGATGGAAGAAGATCTAGCGCTTTGGAAGTGTGAAAGCCACCCATGAGTAGTCAGAATTTGGGCATCACCAGTGTTCACTTGATGACCTACTTGTGGAAATGGCTACCTCCAGGGTGTATGAAGCTACTACCCACTTAGTTCCAGTTAGGAACATGGTCATTGTTAGAGAGGTTGATTCAACAATGCATTGGGTATATATTCTAGTGCAAAACACACAAACTATGGAAATATGTGTAAGGGTGAAATTTCTCATTTTTGATCAGCTGAACACACACTAACCACTGGTTTCTCTCTTCACTTTTGAAATTCCTATTATTATTCGAGATCATAGGTCATACACTCATATTCTTTTCTTGTGTGTTGAATGTTTTTGCTTGAGGATAAGCAAGTGTTCAAGTGTGGGGGTATTTGATGGGTGCATTGTATATAGACACTTTACATACCCTATTACATGACTAACTTGTCTTTTGGTATATATTTTGGTGTAAATCAATGCTACTTTTGGCTATTTGTGTTTAATTGTGCATGAAATTAGGTCTTGGGATGAAAGAATGAGTTTTGGAACAAATCCGATGCACAACGGAACTAAAATGCAAATTATAGGGGAAGCATGGGTAGAAGCATTCCCATACTTTCACTCGTGCAATTTAAGGGAGAATCCTCACTAGGGCTGGATACTGTAGCACCGATAATGTAGTACAGTACTGTATAAGCAGAAGCATGCTCTGCCTGTGCACTTTACACATTTTTTGCTTTTTCAAGCCAAAAACTCATCCCAAGATGTTCCAAAAAGAACACTATCAAAGCACGGCTGTGCTTACATCGAGAATGCCTTTTTAAGCCCCAAAGTTGGATGTTTTTAAGGGAAATTTTTCTTGAGGTTTCTCCCACATCTTATTGAAGGCAATGTCCGGGCTTCATTTCCCATGGATTAGAGGTGGACCTAATGTGCTAGGACACCAAGTAGAGTGGAGAAACGTTGGTGAAACTTCATCGAAGCACTATCGAAGTGGTTCACAAGCAAAGAGGGAGTTTTTAATGGATTCTTTCCCTTTTGTTTTCTTTTGTATTTAATCGGTTTGTAAAAGTATGAGTTGTTAACCGTTATTTGGTGTCCCATATTATGAACTTCAACTTTTAATGTATTGACTTTGATACTTTGAATATTGAGTTTCCTTGCGATATCTCTTTTGTTTATCTTGGTTGCAAAACTATTGTGTTGATTGCCTTGATATGCATGTTGCAAAACTTGGCGTAGGAATTGTCATTAGTTGTATGAGCAAAATTTAGTAGGATGTTCCTCAGTAGTAATTGCAATGTTGATAGCATGTTAACCATAGTTGCACTTCTGTTGTCTAGATGATGATCGAGAGATCCATCTAGCTAGGACACACATTAAGGAAGGGGTTGAGTCCGCTCCTAGAAATAGGTCTTACATTACCAAAACTTTCGTTAGGGTTTTACCCATGGTCTAAGGAGATGAACTATTTAATCATTGCTTAAGTCAGTACATTTTTCGAGGGGAGCAATCCGGGGCACTACTCTATTTTTGTGATCCTCGCCCAATTCACTTCCAGCCTACATTTACTTTAGCTGTTAGTTGATCTTCTTCTATTACCCTTTTGATCCAGCTAGATATTAGAAGAACAACGAATATTGAAAGCTTACCAGTTCTTATAGATTTAACTACCTGATCCATTCGGGTGCATTTACTACTTGTATGACCCGTGCACTTGCAGATATGCAAAGGGCGTGTCATCTATGGCGTAGCTCTGCATATGAAAGTAGGGTTCCGTTGAAGCTCAATAATTAGAAAATAAAACAACTAAAAACATGATGAAAAGAACATAAATAAAAAGAAACAAAAATTTGTGCATATTTGATGCCTGTGCCTCACGTAGTTGGTGATCCTGTGGTGGTTGGCGGTACTGTATCAAAGAGGCACTCTCTTCTTTTTTTATAGAGGAATTGCATGGAGCATCCCTCCCATTTTGTAAATGGAGTAAAAAGTCCTTTGACTTTTCCATATCCCTTATAAGTCCCCCCTTTTCTATAGAAATACTTTCAAGTCCAACAGTCCACTTACGGTGTTAAAAATAGAGTAAAATGACGGGATTGCCCTCAGTTGGTTATAAAATTATGAAAATGTAAAATAGTTAAAGTAACCATCACATCACATCCCCATACTCATTTCTTCTTCTCCTGAGAAAAGAAAGCCTTTTCGTCTTCCTCCATTGAATGACCATATCTCAGCCGCCCGGCGTTCGTATCGCTTCTACCGGAGATAAGGAGAAAGCTTGAGAGCATCCTTGCCTTTTGTTTGGACACTGAAGGGAAAAAAGGTTCGAAGGCCGACGACATTGGAGGCCAACAACCTTTGGTTAGTCTTATCTTGCATTTATAGTTTATTGTTTGTTAAATTGGATTATCATTGTTCATAAGCCACGAAATTCCTTGAAATCTCTTGACGAAGACATGAAATTTGAGTGTGTAGTTAGTTTGTACAATAGGTTTGTGCCCTAATTTCAGTTGTAATGAATAAATCCGCACGAATGCATGAAAACAAATGTCTTATGTGCGCAGAATCTCTCAATAACGTTGATATCAACATGTGGAATTTATTTTTAGGGCCGTGATTTACAAAATGTATTTGATGTTCAATGGCTAACAATCCTGCTACTCGATAAGATTGTATCTCTTTAGTTGTATTATGAATGGATGATTAACATTTAGAACCAAAGAAGATGTGAATGGATCATTAACATTTAGGATTCATGCATTTTTTTATTATGAATAGGATTACTATCGATGGTTATTGTTTACATTTCAGTTGTTACTGTTCAATTACTGGATGACAATTGCTTGCACTGTGAGTTGTTGTTGATATTATGGGAAATTTATATTGTTTGGTAAAGATATAGTGGGTTATGACTTTGTTATTCAATAAGTATATGTCGCCTGACCAGTTTGTTTTGTTTGTGTGATTAGGAAGATTATGGGTGACAATTCAGGAAATCTTGTGAACGGACGTTGTTATTTAGCACCAGTTGTTGATACCATCAACCAGTTGAAGAAGATGATGACACGAAGGCATTGGGATATACTTCGAAGGACACCATTCAGCCACCTCATGGACATTGAGCCCATAGTCCAAGAGCACAGTGTTTTGGATGCATTAATGCATATGTTTGATGAAAGGAGCAACACATTCCATTTGGGGGATAGTTTTCTGCAATTCAAGGCTAAAGATGTTTTATTAATATTAGGATTACAATGTGATGGCACTGCCATTGACTTCAAAAGGAAAAAGAAACATTCTGTATTTGAAGAGGAATACTTGATAGAAAGGAGTAGACCCGAAACAGGGGACTCGCTGGTGAGGTCATTAATGAAACATGGTGGTAAGAAGAGAAAGCAAGAAAGAAGAAAGTTTTTGTGAAGCTTTTTATTAGTGTACATTCTAGGATTTCTCCTTTTTCCCCACAACTTCATGTTCGTCACCCGGCATGGTTACCCTACTATGTGGACAATCTATCAACAATAGGACAGTACGCATGGGCACAAGCTACACATAAATGGATGATGGATGATGTACCTCTCGCAGCCGCTCGTGTGAAAGAGAGATGTGCTGGGAAGCAATCAAGAATAGGATACGTAAGGGGGTTGTACTATGGCATTAATCATTTGGTTTTTATGAAGTCACGAGTAACGGGAAGAAGATTCACTTTGGAAGGACACCACGCATTCTACTGTTATGGTGTTGGTAGTTACAAGAAACAAGCTGCTGTTAGTGCCTTGATTGATTCACTAGAGGGCAAGAAGGTATGCATAGTTTAGCATGTACTCGTGAATATTCTAATTTCGGTTTTATTTTATGCAAAGATTTTTTATGTATTAATTTTTAATGTACATGTTTTTCGTTGATGTTTGTTATCTTCTGCTAGTTTGTTCCACTCATGGCCGACAGAGAATCTGAAATTGAACTGCTCGGATATGGAAAGGTTCAATGGAATAACTCATTGATGGTTTCAGAGACATCCGATGCTATGAAAGCACGTAAGTATGTGAGGACAAGGCGAAGGAAATTAGATGGGAAAATGAAGGGGAAGCCCTCCCAGACGAAAGGTCAGCATAGTAGGCAGTCAGATAGCACACAGTTGGAGTCTGGCCAGCAATCGCTATCCTCAAGTCCAGTGAGGAAGGACACAAAAAACGAGAACTATGAAACTTTGATGGAAGAGTTGATAGCACTTCGTGCAAAGGTAAATGTTCTTGAAAGGAAGGAAGATGTCATCAACAGGAATGAGGAGCAACCACCCCATGATGATCCGTCTGAACCCCCGGCCAAAAAGTTCAAGAAAGTGGCATCCAAGCCATGAGTACCGAAACCCCCATTGGCAGACGTATCTGAAGTGTCCCAGTATGAGAAGCCAGTCACGTGAGCTACAAGGGCAATGAAATCCTCTTGCCCAACACTTGCTCCCTCAACAAAAAATGTCAGCACTCGTAAAGGAAAGAAAAGGACAGCGGCAACTCCATCACAAATGATTGTGGTTAATGAGCAAACAACTGATGACATTGATAATGCCATAGAGTCCTTAACCCAACTGAAAAATGATGAAAAATTATTTGTAAAAGAGGGGGAGAAGGAACCATCCCCAGTTTAGAAGACACTGGGTTACATATATGCCATGAGAACGTAAAAGAACCTCCAAAAGATTTCATTCTAGAAAAAAATGACCCGCAGGTTTTGGCCGTCTGAAAAAATTACAACAAATGGCATTGAGTGTGTTTCTCAACAGCAGAATAGACGAGTAAGTACCTCAACAAAATTTCGCACTGTGCTGGTTCAATTTGACACTATTTTTATTGAATTCAAAATTAAACCTTCACTATCATGGTGTATTGATCGTTTTTCAAATTTTCTCTGCAAGTTTCAATTTGTGCATGCTAGTATTACAAATAGCAATTTAGATATCATTGTAATTGTTTAATTTTATTGTTAAGTGTTTATATTTATTATATGTTGTTCATATATTTCCTTGATATGATACTAGGACTACTGTATGGAGTAATGTATGGGGCCACACGACCCGATGTCATCTTCATGCTTTAATCGATGGTAAACTTATGGTGCCGGATTCTGTCATCGATGTGTTCGTCCTTATGTTACTCGATTCTTTGAAGAAATCCACCCACGAGTTCAATAGACCTGCCACAATTTGTAGACACATGGCGCTTGCTCTGTCACAGCAGGAGCATTCAATTGATAGTCTTGATAAAATGATGTCCCCAGCTTTAGAAGATTATGGCAGAGTGAAACTTGTTCTCATGCCGGTTGCTTTGAACAAACATTACCATCTTATTGTACTCGACAAAGACGAGAAGGCATATTTTCATTATTCATCTGTCCGTAGTCCAGTTTATGATCATGCAGCAAATGCCATGGTAATATTGATACCCATTTCGAGTTTCTGGTACTTTTTTGTAACTCTATTTTCATGTTTTGCAGCGTTCCTTATTTGAAGATCGTTTGCAGATAAAATTCAATATCAATGAGGCGGCATCGTATACCCTTACCCATGTTCGTGACTACCCACAGCAGAGGGAGGACAATGTCGATTGTCCAGTGTACCTGATGCGCTTCATGGAACAGCTTCTGCATGGCGAGAAACTCAGTGTACCCCATTCAGATATTGCCCATCTGTGACTAGAGTACGCTGTACGCATCTTGTCAGATGGCATTACATGAAACACACCCCAGTTAGCATTGCCTATGCAAGCGTCAGAGACAAGTACAGAGGATGGGGAAAAAATGGATGATGCGCGACCACAAAGCCACCAAGAAAATGATTAGCAGCCAATAACCACGCCATCCATCCCAGAGATTAATGCAGACGCACAGCCGTCTAATGATTGTGCTGAAAAGTCAAATGCCTAACATGAAATGAATGTCCTCACTTACTGTACTGTCTTACTTCCCTATGAAAAGTCATTACTGTGTTTGAATATTTACTTTAGTAAGAATAGTCATTACTGTACTGTCTTACTAACTTATGCTATACAAATTAACAACAAAAGTCATTTTTGTCTATTACTGATCATATATGCTAGCTCCAAATGACTTACTCGCTTTATACATCACTTTCAATGCTTGCTGACCAATAAAGCTTACTCGTATCCAACTATTGTGTTTGTTGTTTATAAATTGAATATGTCGCTCATTAATATATGACTACGTTTATATGTGTGGTTTGTTGTTTACTTACACAGATAGCAGTTCATTTTCATTAACTGCTAACCGAAAACGCTATTTACACTTCAAAATTCGCCATCCACGGCCAGTATTACAAATTAACATATATGGTTGGATGGACGATTTTCAAAACATGTTACCCTATTTCATTGTTTAACAAAAACATGCACACCACCTAGTGTTTAGTCTGCGATTACTTCATTACATGTTGCTCTGTTATGTCTGATTGAGTGGCAACAGCTACAATGTATTTCATGCACATGCCATGCTTGTGACTCAATCCGCATGCGCCTCGGATGACCAGGCCTTTTCTTTGAGATAGGTGGTCGAATTCGGAGTTGGCGAGAGTCATCCAACGGTTTGTCATGATCTGGTATAGGGAATATCGATTCTTTGTATGTCAACTTGTAGGATTCGACAGTGTAGTATGGTTCAATGAAGCGATGGACATTTGTATCAGTTTGCATAATCGCTGCACAAGCATGCTTACATGGTATTCCGTAAACCTGCCAGTGGCGACAAGAACATGTTCGAGCACACAAATTAATAGAATTACTCTGGTGGTCAACAACCTCGAACTGTTCTCCATCGTAACAACCTATCCGTAAGCACCTACTTTCTTTGACTATCACTTCAATCTTCTTGTGTATCACAGGGCAAAGATAAGATTCCCATTTCAAGCAACAATTACGTCGGTTGTACATCATGTTCATCATCTTAAACCTAACAACATGAACATAGGTTGTATCAATTGCACCGTGGAGCATACCATTACGATAGTAAATGTAAAATATAACGAGTTTAGGGATAATAATGCAAGTACAAAGCTGTAGAACACATTGCATAATTTGTAAACACCAACTACTAATACTAAACGATAGCGTGATAAAGCGAAAGGGAAATATAAAATACGAACTCAAACCTCTAATAGTAAATAGATTAAGCGAAAATCAGAATAGTAAAAGAACAATATTAAAAGCAAATGGTTGAAAAAAAACATGAATACGGGAAAGCATGTAACAACTTTGCATTCTATTATGGGTACCACCTTATTGCATCTACCATCTTACACACAGGAAGGTGTCGTGCTTCTCTTATCCATGCATTAAAAGATTCTGCGACGTTGGAGTACATTTCACCCCACCGCTGGCCTCTAAACAAGTAATCACACCAATGTGACATGTTTGATTTTTGGAGCATCCAATGGTGTGCTTGTCTTAATGTGGCCAATAGGGAGGGTACATCTTCATCATATTCGAAAGACGTACATGCATATACAATCTTCATAATCAAACTCCAGCACTCATCTTTTAATGACTTTCCTAGCTGCCCATTTGATTTAAGAAAATTTGCATGTAGATGTCACAAGCAATAAGCATGCGGGGATGAAGGAAAAACCTTCGCAATGGCATTTACAAGTCCTTTCGACTGATCCGAGATGAATGTGATTATGTTGGTGTAGTCGTCATCACCGTATATTGCATCACCCAAAGTTGATGTAAACCATGTCCAGTTATCATCAGTTTCATTATCCACGATAGCAAACGCCAAATGAAAAAATCCTTCATTTCCATCTTTGGTTGTTGCACCAAGAAGGATACCGCCATATTTGCCCAACAAGTGAGTTCCATCTAGAAAAAGCATAGGCCTACATCCCCGCTTGAAACCATCAAGAGAAGCACGAAAATAGAAAAACCCACGCTTGAATCGTTCTCCATCAGTATCAATAATAACGGCGCTACCTGGGTTAGTTTCAGAAACTTTTGCTGCATACCATACTAACAGATCATAGCTTGCTATATCACTGCCATGAAGAATTCCCTTTGCTAACTCTTTACCCATCCGAGGGCTTGTTTATACGGCGAGACGAACACCGTGGTCACGTAATATATCTCGTTGTATATCCACTGCTTTCGATGCAGAGGCCGATCACGTAATTTCATTACTACCTTCCTACTAACCCATTTCTTTGATGCTCTCGGGTGAAATGGTGTGTTGATCCCCCACCGCATGTGTGTTCATGTTGTCTTGTTTTAATCACGAATGTAGGAAGGTTTCCGTCTCTTGAGGCATGAACACGCCATTGACAATCTTCATCGACACATGTCACGATCACTCTATCTTTATCGTTCTTTATGAACCGAAAGTTGAAATTGCGTTTAACGGCTAAGTCACACAATGCATCCTTAAAGTCTTTCGCATTTTTCAAAAGCGATGACCAATCATAGTAAACTCGACTACGAATCTCTTATCGGATTACTTATTGTTAAAGGTCCTCCATGTAAAACTGGCGGTAGCATTGACAATGTTTCCCTAGTATGATGGAAAAAGTAAGTTGTTAGTTCAATAAATAAACAGAAACACTGTAAAATTGAATTCTTACTACCAAAATCTTAACAGAAAGAAAAAAATCTAAACTACAAAACCGAAAACTAACTACAATCTAAAGTGAATAAATACGAAAATGTTTTAATGCGCAAAAAAAACCAGCATAACAATCACATGTATCACATGTGTACACCATTAAAAATCGAATAGAAGGACAACATCTATCACGTAAGCGAGATTTACAAAAAAATGAAAAGAATAAAAAGATATATGATATTTTACGATGGTCTCGATGACCCGAGTTGTCTTACGTGTTACTATCCACAGTCTCTACCAACATATCAACCACGTTTATTTTGAATAACCGGTGAATGTTGCACATTGTTTTGGAAGTCATCTTGAACTAATGGAAGCCACATGCTTACGCTCATACGGAATTATATACTTAACTTTGACCGATGAAGCTTGAAGGTGCCAATACGTACATATTTCTTCCAATAATAATTCCCACCCACTCAAGATGGTTAAATCTAACACACAACCCTCTCCCTTATATTTCACAGCGATTGTAAAACATGTCCATTAAGCCACTACGACAACAAAACAAAAAAAACCTTTTAGTCATAAAGCGCCACCTTCGAACATGGTGGTTGATAAAAATAAGATAATAATATGAACAAAATCTCTAGGTAGACGATATCGTTAACATACGGTATGCTCAAGATGAGATCCTTGCAGTTGGTGTAACGTTGCACTGGATAGCTTCTCGGATTTGGGGAGACGGAGACGACGAACGAAGATAGAATTGGTTCTTTACATGAAGAGGCTCAAGAATGGAAACAATATGGACCAGAACACCAGCTTCTTCATCAAGATACAAGTAGAAGAAGAATGCAACTTCCAAAGTAGGTTTGCAGTACAATAGCCATGATGTGATTTGACTTGGCGCCATTATTCCCTCCAAACTTTTTCAAGGGTAATTTTGGGATTAAACAAAAATATCACAGCTTGGGGTGACGGAAGGGACGAACGAGTACAAAAACTATAAAGGAAGGAAGGACGGACGAGGACTTTAGTTTTGTCAGAAGGACCTTGGCGGAAGTTTAAAAAGTTTCAGGGACTTAAAAATAATTTTCCCTTTTTTATAAATTATTAAGGAAAAATTGACCCACACCCATGGACGTGGGTTGTCGCTTAGCTATGTTTTTGTAATATATAAATAAATAAATAAATAAATAAATAATATATATATATATATATTGCCAAGCCATCCTCATGGGTGCCTTTTTTTAATTTATATTTTTTTAAAATAAAGAACTAAATAATATATATATATACATAAAGCCAAACCCATGCCCCACCCATGGCCGTGGCTTCTTTTTTAATATAAATGATATATATATATATATTGAAACTGATGCATCAAAGTGAGATCAGAGTGACAAATCCACATCCATGGATCGGCCATGGGTTGTTCTCCACCCCCTCCCGTGCCATGGATGTGGGTTATTTTGATCCCTATTCAATAGGGGGACCAACGACCATACACACGGCCGTTGGCACCCTGTGGGTGGCTTCCAAGAGCCCATGCGCTGTCGGTAGGGCATGAGTGTCGATGATTTAAAAAATCCAAAAGGATACATGCCCAAACCTATGGGCGTGGGTTTGGCGTGGATGTGCAAGATTTAATTTCCAGAAATATACATGCCTAAACCATGGCTGTGTATCGAATGTGGGTTCCTCATAAATGTTTTTCAGGTAAAATCAAGCCGATCCACAGACTTGGGTGGTAGCGTGGGTCATTCTTGACCGACTAGAATCTACTTTCACAAATTTTTTCAAAGGTATTCCACGGAAATGCAACAAAAACCACCACTTTTATCATGACACATGAAAAACTTGATCCCCTTTGAATAAAATAGGCACAAGATGAAAATGAAAACAAAAACACAAATTATTTGAGGATAAGAAAAACAAACAAGAACAAGACTGAAACAAGCCAACAGAAGAGATTTGTAGGGACTCTAGAGCAAGTTCACCTGCACTAACATCAAAACAATTCAAGGCAGGACAAGAGAAAAAAATCTGCGATATCGTTAGAACTTCATTCAAATGTTATGCAACTTTCAAACGCAATATTACGTCATATACTACTGCACAACATATCAAAGAAAGAAATACCACTGCGTATCAAAGAGAGTAGCAAATACATCTACAATGATTTCATTCATTTACTGAAAAGTGTAGCCTACACATATTACAATCATACAGAGGCCAACACCATAATGCTTTCAACAATGCATTTCAAACTGGAATACATCGAGTTATTTACACTTGAGCACTATTTCCAAGCTTCAAACCAACATGTCCTAGATAGAAGCCTGTGTATATAACATACTAATAAGCTGCAATATCACTAAGGAAAAACCAATAATTAAGTGTAAGTGAATGAACTAAAAATTACATGTAAAGAACAAAAGTGAACATCAATTGATAGCATAACACCTCACAAGAAATTATTGAACATCGTCTTTAGATTTTCTCTTAACTTGGCCTCAAACAAGTCCACTTTGAATTAATATGGCTCAGATGATAAGAGTGAGATAATTATAGTGCTTTCATCGGCATTTCCAAGTCCTTCTATATTTTTGTTAATTAACCATTAAGAGTTTAAAACCAAGTAAAGAGACCAATCCCAAATACAATAAAAGCAACAAAATGTGAACTTTGTAAATAATATCCAACCAAAAACAAAATTGTGAACCATAAAAAACATGCTGCAATGTTGCCATTATATGCCTTCATATTGCCTTAATTTGCCTGTTTGCCATTAGAAACAAACAGTGACTCAAAATCTAAATGAAATCAATATAACAAGGAAGTCATAAATAAAATAACCACAAAAGACATGCCACTAAGTTGTTGAAGAACGCTTAACAAAATTAATATCCAAACAAATGATCAAGAAAACATGAATATACCAAGCATGAAAATCATTTAGAAATAGAATACTAAACAAGAAAGCTTCATGCAAAATGTAAATAAAATTGGTATAAAACAACAAAACATTTGAATAACAAACATGATATTACGTCATCAACATACTCAAACCAAATGGGATGTGTTATGGTTGCCAAAGAAAGGCATCTACCACCCATTTGCTTCAAAGCCATACTAGTGGACCATGCCTCAGTGCTTTTCTCACAAAGTTCTTATAGTTATTATCATCGTTCCATCCACACTTGAGAGAAACTAGGAAACCATATCAAATGTAGGTCAATCAAAACTGCACACAAAGCCAGAACAAGTTATCCAAAAAAAAGTAGCTAATTATACATGCACCAGAGACATGCTCACAAGTACTTAAATGAAACATGCATGAAATGTAGATGTAGAACATAATGCAAGCATGCATAAAAACAAAGAGGGCCGCAACATAAAAAAAGATGCAAATAGAGTTCCATGCTAAATCCAGACAATAGTCAACATGGCACCATGGAACAATGCATGAAATGAAGAAATGCATGAAGCAAAAAAAGAAAAAAGCACAAGCTATGAAAAGTTGTAATTAGTAAAGAGGTGTCCATTTCAGGAGAAGTGGAGGGAAGTGGGGAAGTGAGGGGAAGTGCCACTTCCCCCCATTTCCCTCCACTTCCTTCAAAATGAACACCTCCTAAGTTATTGAGAATTGTAAAGGTGGTTCACTCTATCCGGGAAAGGAACTTCTCCATCCAAACTTGACTTAGAGTTATGTTTTTCACCATGATTCCCTTAGCTTCTTTTTCCCGTAGTTGAAGATAATCATATACATACAATGATCATATGCTACTTAAATCCCTCCACTTTAATAACCTTTGCATATAAGGTCTTTGCCCAATGTGTTGGGTTCTTGATTGCAAAAGCCATTTCACCAATGACCATTTCATCGAAGGGCTTCTGGGTTCCTTGCTTGTTCATTAGGACCTCTGCATTGATGAGTGGCCTGGCTACTCATAATTGGTGGAGCAAAGTTGGTATCACCATCTTCATCACTAGCATGTTTGTCTTGGGCTGATTCAACATTATTGTTGTTGTTGTCGTCTTCCATTTCATATCTATCCCGAAGTTCGAAAATAAAGAGATTGTATAGGAACTATCGCAATATCCTCCCTGTAGATTATCCTAAGGCCCTTGTAGTTCCCTATTAGCTTGTTGATGAAAAGTAGCATGTATAGCACTTGTTACATGTGCCTCAACTAATGAAAACTTATATAATTACCTCAATGTACATCGATGCTAGAACTAGATTAAGAGTGATCATCTTTGTTTCATCATTCCAACCTATACCACTAAGCCCTTTCACCTTTTTAATTTCATCATATCATGCCTTAAGGGTTCTGTAGTGGCTACCGACATTGTTGAGGATGAAATCAATTTTGAGCCTAGTGTGGATAGTAGCAACAGCGAAAGCAAATGTAGCTTGGTCCACAGGTAGTGGAATCTGGAAATTGTCAAATTCCAGCTTCCACTTTTTGTTTAGGGTGCCACGCTTGATTGTAGCAAACTTTGAGCAAGCAACATCACTTAAGTGATCATAGTCCTCCATTATTCCTAGAATTCTAATGAAGGAATAAAGCAAGGAATTTAAGGAAACCAAATTTAAAGATAAAGTCGAAGATTCATGCCCCAAAAATAAACTACGGAAAGTACATAACATAGCTTCATAAATCACAACAAGTAAAAATGTATCTTGTGCAATGGTCACACAACACCACTATATCGAACCCACATATCATTCGCTATCTTATCCCTGAGCTCTGCCCCATTGCATATTTTCTTCATGTTGTTCTTGTTAGGTCAAGCATTGCAATAAGACCAACCGCTCTTATTGTTGTGTACTTCCTTCATTCAATATCTTATCATTCAGGTCGACACTTGTTTTATTGTTATAGGTGATGCAACACATAAGAACTAACTTTACCTGAGTCTTGAAGGGGGAAAAAGTGTGTGAGGTCAAAATCTTGAATCGATTCTTCCAAATGATAGCTCAATCCTTGAGCGCAACATAGAATACCTACGATTAAAGAGTTTCTTTGGGTTTGTCGGAGGCCTTGCACTACATTCCTTTAAGTGGTATCTAATGCCTCAATATGGAGCTATGGACCTATTTGTGGTTGTGTAACTAATGTCTACCAGGTAATATTGCCCTACAACAAATGACAATGGTCAAATAGTATTGCTATAAAGTTATTTAGGGCTGAAATTTATTGTTCCCACATATTATTATCTTAAGGACTCCGGGTTGTGGTCATGATATTACATCTCTTAAGATAGTAAGTCATTTCCTGATCTTTCCTTACCCTCTAGCACGTGGATAAATTTCAGATAGGGTTCACTACTACGAGCACATTTTGGGTTGGACATTGCTAACCACAGGGACATAAGCATTAAATGGGTCCCAACCAATAGACATATACAATCCTACATAGCAAACATGAATGAAGGAAATGACATGAGTGTTTTATGAAATTTATTTAGATATATGTTTTAGTTAAACACAAACTTACTTTGAAAAAATGCTACCAATTTGGGTTACTCTTAATTTCAAGATAACAGGTGTTGTTGGGGGGATGCACATGGTTACTAAATATGGCACACATAGCTCGAAGGATGCTGTTAAATTGCCAACTAATGATTTCCCCATAGAAAAGAAATTCAACTAACATGGTTTAGTTCTTGGAGTTGTGGCCAACTATATATAAGAATATAACCAACTGTTCCTCTATGGATATGTGTATATTGTCTACAAGTAGGTGGTTGTCAGGCATGATGGATGCCAAATGCATGAAAGGGCATACATCCATCCTATGGTAGTTGACACAGTATTCTCAGCCACTCTCGAAAATACGTTCCACATGTTTCTTTCTAGTTAGGTCTAAAAAAATAAAGGTTCCCTACATCTTGCATCCCTCATTAAATATGTTTCTTTAGGTATATAGGCAACATTGACGATAATTGTTGTGAAGACCGCTGCCAAAAACCTTCAAACATTTTTTTATTTATTTTATTATTTTATTTTTTTAAGATATGTTATGGTTAGAAATAATTCATTCAAGTAATTGAATTTATTGTAGGTCATGTAACTATATCTACCTATTACTTTCTATAGCATTCACGAACTAGAAAAAGCATGTTTATCAGTTATTACATGCAAAGGTACGCATGTCTAAAGCAAAGTTGGCAAACCATTAGATTATTAAACACAACAACGGGGCCTTACTAGAGGTGGGCACGGGCCGTCCGGCAACCCGGCCCGGACCCGGTCTCGAGCCCAGAACCGGCCCGCCGGGTCATTGACCCGGCGGGAGTGTTCATTGACCCGTAATCGGCCCGTACTTTAGACAGGCCAGTTACGGGTTGGGCTTCTTCCAACCCGTGGCCCGGCAGGGTGGACCGCCGGGCCAACCGCCAGGCCCGACCCTAATTAAAACCGGGTTGCAACCCGGTTCCCAACCCGCCAGGTCAACCCGGCGGGTTTCGCCCGTTGATGCCCAGCTGGGCTTCAACGGCTATGAATTCAAATATTCATAGCCGTTGGCCATTTTTTTGTTTTTTAATTTCAAATTTCAAATTTTCAGAAATTCATTTTTTTTTTTAATTCTTATAAATTTCTATATATACCCCCACCCCACTATTATTTACTTTTTACCAATTATTACTCTCTCCCAACTCTCTACTCTCATGCTCTCTTAATCTCCTAGTTTCATTCTCTCTTAATCTCACTCTCTCAAGGCATATTATTTGGATTCTTGGAGTTTAATTATTTCAAGTCAACATTATCAAGGCTTAATATTACAAGTTGGAATCTTGGAGACTTGGAGTGGTTCAACTTTGGATTTTCTCTTAATTTTTAAGATTTGGAAGTTCCCAATTAACAAGGTTGGTGATGATTTATTTATTTTTTTATGCTTTAGTTATAGTTTCCTAGGCTTGTCTTAATTTAATCATGCAAGTATTAGTTGTATTCTTGATATGTTTATTTTAATTATTAGTTTAGACTTGTGGACATATAAAAAATTCATGAAATTATTATTTGTAGTTTTGGACCTTTGGTTGACTTTTTTTATAAATATTTGGACAAAATTATTATTGTAGACATGAATAAAAGTATTAGTTGAAATTGTTGATATTTATTTTTAATTATTATTTTTAGACTTGTGGACATATAAGAAAATGCATGAAATTATTATTTGTAGTTTCCATAGAGTTGTTTTTAAATAATTGTATGAATTTATTTTTTTGTAGACTTGAACAAAATTATTAGTTATATTCTTCATATTTATTTTGATTATTAGAATGGATATGTGGTTTTTTTTAAAAAGTACTTGAAATTAATATTTCTAGTTTTTGTAGACTTGGTTTTTTTTAATATTTGCATGAAATTATTTTTTGTAGAGTTGAATGATATTTTTTTTTTCATTTATGATATTTACTTTTATTATTAGTTTAGAGTTGTGGTATTTTTTGAAAAATGCTTGAATGTATTTTTTATGGAGTTGTATGAAATTATTTTTAACTTGTGGGAGTTTTAAAAAGTACATGAAATTAATAATTCTAATTTTTTTGTAGACTTGGTTTTCTTTAATATTTGAATGAAATTATTTTTTTGTGAATGAATTTTTGCATTTATGATATTTATTTTTTTATTATTAGTTTAGAGTTGTGGTTTTTTGAAAAAAATGCATGAATATTTTTTTATGGACTTGTATGAAATTATTTTTTTAACTTGTGGGAGTTTTTAAAAAGTATATGAAATTAATCATTCTAATTTTTGTAGACTTGGTTTTCTTTTAATATTTGCATGGAATTATTTTTTTGTGAATGAATTTGCATTTATGATATGTATTTTTTATTATTAGTTTAGAGTTGTGGTATTTTTTGAAAAATGCATGAATGTATTTTTTATGGACTTGCATTTTTTAATATTTGCATGAAATTTTTATGTGTAGTTTTTGTATACTTGTTTTTTTTTTAAATATTTGCATGAAATTATTTTTGTAAACTTGAATGAAATTATTTGTAGTATTCTTAGATATTTAATTTCATTATTAGTTTTAGACTTGTGTATGCATTTTTTTAATATTTACATGAAATTATTATGTGTAGTTTTTGTGGACTTTATTTTTTGGTTGATATTTGCATGAAATTATTTTTGTAGACTTGAATGAAATTATTTGTAGTATTCTTAGATATTTAATTTCATTATTAGTTTTTAGACTTATGTATGCATTTTTTTAATATTTGCATGAAATTATTATGTGTAGTTTTTTTGTGGACTGGTAAATATTTGCATGAAATTATTTTTTTGTAGACTTTAATGAAATTATTTGTAATATTGTCATATATTTAATTTCATTATTAGTTTTATACTTGTGTATGAATTTTTTTAATATTTGCATGAAATTTTTATGTGTAGTTTTTGTATACTTGTTTTTTTTAAAAAATTTGCATGAAATTATTTTTGTAAACTTGAATGAAATTATTTGTAGTATTCTTAGATATTTAATTTCATTATTAGTTTTAGACTTGTGTATGCATTTTTTTAATATTTGCATGAAATTATTATGTGTAGTTTTTGTGGACTTTTTTTTTTGTTAATATTTGCATGAAATTATTTTGGTAGACTTGAATGAAATTATTTGTGACATTGTCATATACTTACTTTCATTATTAGTTTTATACTTGTGTATGCATTTTTTTTAATATTTGCATGAAATTAGTTTTGTAGACTTGAATGAAATTATTTGTAATATTGTTAGATATTTAATTCCATTTTTAGTTTTTAGACTGTAAATACTTGTTAGATATTATTTGTTGTAAACTTGAATGAAATTGGTTGTTGTATTCTTAGATATTAAAACATGGCTTCACGGGGTGGATCCTCTCGAGGAAAAAGCGTTGTTAGATCGGCTTCCACTCCCACACCACCTACTCAAGAAAGCAATCCATTTCAAAATTTTGAGAGCCCAATAGAACAATCGGCACCGGTTGATGTACCCTTACAAACCGGACAAGTAACCAACTCCACAGAAATTACCCTCAAATCTAACATTTTTAAAACTCATTTTACAAAATTGTATAATAATATGGCATTGTAACACATGGTAAATGTAACTATTGTGGTTCCGAATTTAAACATTGTAAGGGTGGAGGGTATAGCACATTCAACAGACACTTGGAGAAAAAGCACCCGGACAAGCTTGGACATGTCCGATCACAGTCACAAATTCGATTCACTGTGGATGAAGGTACAGGTTCTCGATCATCTCTATTTCATTTTCGCAAGCAAAATACAGGGATAAAATTGCGGATACAATTTCCGTCGAACGCTGAACGGTGTCAAGTTCAAGAATGCATCAATGACACACTACAACCGGCATCCAAGAAGGTTTCACGAAGGACAATTCAAAGAACAATATTCAAACAATACAAGTTTGGTAGAGAACAACTTTGTGAGTATTTTCGTACTTTCAACTCTTCAGTTTCTTTATGTTCCGATGTTTGGACCGATGTTTTTCATGAAAATTCTTTTATGGGTATTACGGCACATTGGGTTGATGACAAGTGGAATATCCAAAAGTGTGTTCTCGCTTTTAGGGTGTTTAACGAGTCTCATAGTGCCGATAATATTTATAGACTTATGCGTGGAGTTATCGAAGAATTTGGTTTAATGTTTAAAATTTTTTTGATTTCTTTTGATAATGCCTCCGCTAATACGACCTCAATTACACCTCTAGAAGATTTTTTGAGGACTTCATGTGGTGGCAAATATTTTCATATAAGATGTGTTTGTCATGTTTTAAACTTATGTGTGCAAAGTGGTTTAGAAGAGCTTAAAGAATTTGTACTTCCCGTTAGGGAGATCATAGCTTATATGGGAAAAGGCATGAACCTCATGAAACAATGGGCTCGCTATTGTAAAGCACATAACATGAGGGTCAAAAAATTCCCTAAAGATGTCAAAACAAGATGGAACTCAACTTATAAGCTTCTTAGTGCAACATTTCCCTATAGGACATTGTTGACTAAGTTTGTTAATGATTCCTTAGTTGGTTTTTCTTTATATGAGTATAACTGGGTAATTATCGTTCGTATTATTGATTTTCTTGTGGTTTTTAACACATGTACTAATTTGTTTTCGCATGTTTATTTTCCTACTTCCCATTTATTTCTATATGGTGCTGTTGACGTGGCTGAACAATTTTGGAAGTTTAGATTAGATCCACAATTGTTTAGTGTGTTAATCACTATGAAAATAAAATGGTTGTCTTATTATAAAAATATACCTCCTATTGCTTTAGTTACATTTGTTCTTGATCCAAGGCAGAAGCTAGAAGGTTTGTAGGAATATTTGGACGCATATTACAAATTCTTAGGATTCAATAGAGGACAACATCCCAACCAGTTCCCATGAGCTTGCCCATGAGCAACGTGGATACTCAAGAATCTGAACTGGACTCCGACAGCATTGTGGATGTCAATGAAATTGTTGTTGATACTAGGAGTCAATTTGTTGAATTATATGATAGCTATTGTATTAGATATAGTCACATAGTTCCACAGGTTGCACAGGAGGCAGTAGGACAATCTAGCAGTGGCGGAGGAGAATCATTCCGGCAGAGGCAAGCAAAGAAGAAACCAAGCAGATCACAATATACAGAGCTCGACTTGTACTTAAACACAACCTTCCGGTTCTCAGAAGAAATCAACACAGACATGACTTTCAATGTCCTCAACTGGTGGCAAGGTAATGAAAATCCGTACCCCATTCTTTCACTAATGGTAAAAGATATTTTTGCGTGTCCTATGTCTATAGTAGCTTGTGAGCAGACTTTTAGCGCAGGTGGAAACATGTTGGATTCGACACGTTGGCAATTGACCCCACAAAATATTGAAATTCAAGTTTGCACGGATGACTGGAAACGTGCTCAAGTTCGGCAACAAGAAGCAGAAGAAGGAAGTCCAGATGCTAGTGATTTCTTCTACACAGATAACATGATGAGCACACCTGGCTCGAAAGTCATTGAGTCCGACCAAGACCTAGATGAGTACCCGATTAAGTAAGTGGGTGACCCGATTATAATGTGTAATAGAACTACGTGGGCTTTTGATTCCTCTTACACCCGGGGAGGATACGTGAGCAACTTGATTCGGCATGTAAAGCGAATTAAGTCCAATCCATTTATTTTCAAATTTAGTGTAATTTAAATTTTTAGTAAAATTTAATGTAATACGTGGGACATCTCTTATTACTTGGAAACTTGTGGTCTTCATTTTTGGGGTCTTAATTAATTCATTTTTTTGTATGAAATTTTCTGAATTTTTTCTTGAATTTTCAGAAATTTTCTCATTTTTTTTAATTTTTTCTGAATTTTTTGTATTTTGTTTAAATTTTTTTAATTTATTTTTTAAGGTGGGCCATGATCCGGCCCGCCGGGCCCAAGCTGCGGGCTGACCCCGGGCCCAACCCAGTGGGTTGGCCCGCCGGGCCAACTTTGGAGCCGGGCCGGTTCCGGGCCCGACTTCATGTGACCCGGACCCGCCGGGTTCTATACCTAGCCGGGCCGGGTCCGGGTCAGTGGGCCGGTGAACCGGACCCGGTGGGTCGGGCCCGCTGGGCCCGGTTGCCCGGCCCGTGCCCACCTCTAGGCTTTACCAATGTTCGACGTTCTAATGCTCTATTGTTGTGTTTATAATAATCCATTAGTTCAATTGTGTTCACAATAAAAGAAAGGATATTAAACATATATTCGAATAAACACAAGCCAAATCACGCGCAACATAAAAATAAGCATTCTAGATCCAAGGGAAATGAACGATGTGAATATAATTTAATCCGAGTATCTGCGTGGTGTCTAGTACATATTCATTTGAAACAAAGACAAGACAAAATAAATGCAAAAGATTTCCCAAACAATTCACCACATGGCAAAAAGAATTATATACATTCATAAAGTGGAAGCATGCTAAAAAACAGAAAGCAGAATCATGAGAAATCATGATGATAGTAGGCCTACATGAAAGCCATGTTAAGGAAAATATAATAAACAATGGAGTCCTTCAGAACTAACCAAAAAAAAAACATCAAGATGGATAATCAAGTAGCAACAAAACAATCAGAACCTTGTAAAATAAGTCAAAACAACAAACAAAATCAAGCGGGAGCATGTTATTCAACACATAAATAGTTAAAAAAAACTAAAACCTAATAATAATATGCATAACAAGGAAAATGGATAACAATAGCACTACAGAGCAAAAAGAAAAAAATATAAAAATCTATCAAGAGTAGCCATGATGATAAAACCCACGAAAATCATGAAAAGGAAAAATGATAACAAACACCACAAAGCATGAAATTAGTGTAAAAACCAACATAAATGGCAAAGAAATATCAAACTGCAACACAAGCCATGAAATCAGCACTAAAATCAAGATGCATCAGCTAAGAAATAGCAAACTACAACACAAACGTAGAAAAATATCATGCAAAACAGCAAATAAAATAAAGTGAGAGCATGTTATCTAGTAAATCAACACCAAAAAAGGTTACAGTTTGCAGAACAGTTAAGATTAGAGAAGTGGGGTAAAAACAACAAAAAGAAAAAGTAAAGCTTAACAAGATTATAATATCCATATATAAAATACATTATAAGAGAGATATACAATGGAAGATAGCATGCTAATCAGCAAAAATAATAAATAAATAAATAAATAAATAAATAAATAAACATATAAGAATCATCAAACTACAACAAAAACTTGGGAAAATATCATACAAAATAGTGAATCAACACAAAAAAAAGGTTACAGTTTGCATAATAATTCAGTTCAAAGAAGTGGGGGGAAATGGCAAAGAGAGAAAGTAAAGTCTAACAAGATGACAATATCTATATATGAAATGCATGATAAGATAAAGATATAGAATAACATTTATGAAAAGCTTGAATAGGGGTTGTGCTCTCTTACAACTAGGTGGGTTGTGAGAGTTATCAAATAGGAATAGGCAAGCTAGATAAGAGGTTAGAATGGAGTAACGAGAAAATTACACAAAGTGATTACTCAAAGACTCATGCTTTCATTTATATCTCAAAATGGTTGAAAACTTCTCTTTGTATGGAAGGAGAGATTACTATTCTAAAACCATGGGTGCTGATGGTTTTATGAAACCACTTGATGTGATAAGAAATGCCACATCATCCTAGAGTAGGTTTTGACTACTTCTTACATAATAACCCATACCTTTTACAAAGACACTTTTGACTCCTTTTACAAAGATACTTTTGACTAACAACCGTTAAGAGTAATAATCCATTCATAACTCATCACGACACAAAAAACCTAATGCCTTGAGAAAAGGGATCACCACACATTAGGAATACCCTCTGTCCAATTTAGCTCAATCATTAACATAATATCCAAGTCTAGCCTTAATAGAGACTCTAGGGGGATTCTGTGTGTAGATGCCCCTTTCTTTGAGTGGTCCTCTTTTGTGTTTCATCATCTTTAGCATTAGTCTCAGTTCGCTTGGTTTCTTAGTTTTGTTTGTATTCTCAATACTTTTGATAGGCTAAATAATAGGAGAGTAATTGGTACTAGTACTTCTAGTTCTTGTGGGATCAATAACCATGTTTTCATAGCACACTTTCTAGTTTCAAATGACACATACACTTATGGTTAGTACTCATGGTGCACATAGTTATAGCCTTTGTTGTGTTAGTGAGTTACAACTTAGATTGAAGTATAATCAAGTATAAGGTGACCTCCAACTATCAAGTTAGTATAGGGCTGATCTCAACATCTTAAAGTAAAGGAAGTCCCTTGCTTTTCTAAGGATCAATGCAATCTTATCACTTTCCCAATTTAAGTTAAAATGATTGATTAATCATGCCCTTTTATAGAGTGAGTGCTTTAATTCTATCATCATAATAATGGGAGTAGATGAAGAGTGGTTTGGAGCACAGTTGTCCACAAGTTGAGTATTATGTTAAGCATCTATTTGGTAGATTTTTCATATTGTAGGATTATAATTGACTAACACAGAATAGATCCTTACCATAGATTTAATGTACAAATGACTATTCTAAGGGTTAAGGGTTTAACATTCATCTCTTTTAGTCATTAATTTAACTATTGCTCAAATTCTTCATCTTTTTTTGCTCTCATTAGGCTAGTTTAGAGCAAACTTGTCTACTTGTTACATGATTGTGTTCTTATTTCTTTGATGAGTGTCAAAATGTAAAGGTTTTCTTGTATTATTTTACACACTTTGCATGTATTTTTGATTGATTGATACCCATTTTGATGTTCAAATCATTATATTTTTATCTATTGGGCTTGAAAGAGGTTATTAGGGTTCAAAAACATGTTGCGGAATGTTTTAGAGGCAAAATGGTCATGTTTCAAAGAGGAGCACTATAACGGTATACTGTAATAGTACTATAGCATATTGTAGCAATACTGTAGTACCCCGTATGGAATTTTGTTCGCCCCACATAGTTTCCTACACAAGACAAATTGAAAGGTGTGCGAGCAATTCTACAGCCACACAAGAGGCTATACATGTCATCATACTTGCTAGATTTGAGTTTTAATACTCTATGAGGGCTCCTATGCGCCCACACATAGTCTTCCTGTATTTGACTATATATAGACCCTTCTAGGGCTATTTGAGGGGAGCCTTGAAAGCCATAGCCACCAGCACCTCTTGGAGCAACTTTCTTATTGTAGAGAGGAGATTTAAGTGTGATTGTGATAAGGAGTGGTTGGATCTTGATGGCCTAACACCGGAGACCAAGCATCTTTATGGGGAGCCACGTTTTAGGTGGTTTATGGGCGACGTTCTTGGGTGCCTTTGGCGTTCTTCTCTCCTCACCATCATCTCATCAAAAGGGGAGTTCGGACATGATTATCTTATTCTTTGTGATGATGTCTCTTGTTTATTTGGAGTTTATGTTGAACTGAACCCTCAAGGCCACCGCTTATCAGTAAACCTTAGGGTAAACATGCGGATACTTTGGTTTGCTTAATGCATTGTTATTTGTTTGAGATTCAATGTAAGACACTTGTATGCCTTGGATTATATTATAGAGAACTCTATAATATATATTTGAATTGTGTATTTAAGGAAGGTGTTAGCTTGGTAGTAGGTTATACATAGATTGATAAGGTTTTGAGATGTTGGCATAACCGAGAACTAGAGTGCTAACAAGTCCTCCGCCTTATGAAAATCTCTATGATGGAGACTCTTAGGACTTAATGCAACAATAGGAGAGTCAATTATAAACTAGTTTAAGCTGGCTCTCATATGGGATTAGGAGCTTATCATGAAGGTGTTCGGATTAGTTATCTTAGAGATCTCATTATCCAAACATAACTTTGCAATACCAAATCAAATACCTAGATCACATTGGTAACCGTAAGGGAATCCACATCCGGAGGGCCATCATCTCCAATTGATTTTTTTCACCTTTAGAGAATGTACTTTGCTTGAAGCTTCAAGTCCTTAATTTTCTTAGTTAGCATAGGTTCAAAACAACTTGTTAGTCATTAAGACTAGATAATAGGTAAAATTCCGTGCCCCGACCAGCAGGTCCCACATGCGATATACTGCCACGATAATTCAAGGGAAGTTAAACACTACCTTAACCCTGGATCATTTGTAAGGCTAACCTGTTCCCTATACAAACTTAACAATATACTGAATGTAACAATTCTCTACACAAGACTAACTTAACAAACTAAGGATAGGGGACATAGTGCTCACACTTCAAAATACAAGATTTTAATACAAACCAAACACTAAGTATGGTCTCTCATGCAACACTTAGACCACAACTAATACAAAGGTTCTTAAGATACAAAATTGAATACATAAGTTAACAAGTTACTTATATTAAGGGATTCCACACTTAACATGCCAATAACTAAGAACATGCACAATTAACTCAAGTAACTACACTAAAACCAACTCTTGCCATGCACTCCACGTCCGCATCGCTTCACTGAACTGACACCCGGGGAGAGGAAAGAGGGGGTGAGCAACAACAGTTACTCAGTGAGGGAAAATTAGCACAACCCCAGTAGAAGGCATCAAACATAAAAATAATAACAAATCACCAACATAAATACTTTACCAAAAGGAAAATAATAGTTTAGAACTGAATCACATATGCAAGCAAACATTAACATAGTATAACAAAAAGATATAGTGAAGAAAGCCCTTTTTTCCTCAACTAGGGTTTACAACTTCAAATCCACTAAAATACTAAACATTGTGTTCAAAATATAAATAATGAGTTGAACATCAAACCAATTACCAACCATAAAACATAATAGTCAAAATAGTTTAAAACATAAGTATAACAAGTTAAGTAATGTGAGTTTCAAAATAAATAAATATAATACATGTGCCATATCAAATTTATAGAAGACTGGCCTCCTAAGAGCGACAGCTTGGCTTCGTCCCCTCACCACAAATTCGAGATAACACAAAACAAGGAACATAATGGAAATAAATCTAAAACCCAGCATAAAGAAACACCCAACACTCACCTAGCATAAGGTGGTCTAGAAACATCCCTAAACCTTCGTTGTGGCCGTGGCTAAGTTCGGGGTCGTCAAGGTACTTGGGCCCTTGACGTCGACCCATTGGTTCACCAGTTGGTGACTTCGGCTACCCAATGAATATGCAGTTAGGATTCTACACTCTCACCTGAATTGGCCCTCGTAGTAATCAACCAGTCTATCATGCCATCTCAATTGGCTAGCTTTGGAGACCGCATACTGCATTAGGGTATCACCATACAAACTCAACAATAAGAACAACTCCACATGGAATACAATAGCCAACATAATCATCAATCAACAACACCTCGACCATTTGCACAAGGAAATGATAAAAGCACAAGAAAAGCTCAAACTTTATTACATAAAAATTGATTTACAAATTCCAACACAAAAAACAACATGGAAATCTTTCCTTTCAACACTTCAAAATGAGTTTCAAGTCCTAGATTTCATGAAATTAATGATTTTCACAACAAATCCCAAGTTTCACACACAAACAAGGATTTCACAAACTCATTGAAAGATGTCAATCACAAATCCAACAGTAACAAATCAAATACCAAATAAACATTCAAGAACTTTAACAATAATAACTATCATTCACCAAAATGCCAAACAAGTAAAAACTAATAAAGATTTACTTAAACCATGATAGAAACATATATAAATGTACATATAGTTATCGGTATTCTTCTAACTATGCTTTATCATCCCACTCACAAAAATGGCGATTTCTCTTCATTGCAAGCAAATCCTCGGGTAATCTTTTACCTCGAGCCAATGCTTCTTTTTGCCAAATCACAACAAACAACAATTGTTAATACCAAGGCCAAGCAAGAAACCCTAGGTTTCTTCTACCAAAAAACCCTAATAAACTCTAGGGCTTGCTCAAACTAACACCTCAGGCTACAAAAGAAGATCTAAGGGTTTAAAGCTTCTAACTAAACCAAGGAAACCAAGGAAACCAAGAAAACAAGAAGAACTCACTAGAGCTACAGTAACCCCAATCTCTATGATGAAGGATCTCCCCCAATCTTTAACAAATCAAGGGAAAATTGACAATGCCCTTTTGTGTGTTAACCATAAGTGCACCAGTTTGTCGAAGTAATAATACCTTGGTGAGTAGGTAGTCATATCCACAGGGAATAGAGATCAGAAACACAAAGATTGCTATTTAACTAGAATAAAGATGAATCAATAGTGGTGTGAACAAAATCAATAAAAATAGAAATAAGGAAAGAAGAAGAAAGGAGGCGCAAATAAAAGATAGGAGAGGCAATCGACAGAAATTGGGGCACCCGGACATTGCTCAACCTAGATTAATGTTTCAAGTGAAAAATCAACCATTATGTTTCTCAAATGATGCTTAATGAGTCGTGTAAATTCTAAAACACACGGTCCCAAACCTATGGTCAACCGTGACTAACCCTACACTATGCCCCAGTGGAGAAATCACTTAGTCTCGATGCCTCATCACTGTGTAAGATTGCTTAAAGCTATAGGGACTCCAAGTGATAAACCCTATTCCCTAACATAGATCTAACCCTTTGGTCCAGGCGAAAGACCCCTAGTCACAATTAAGCCCCAGATACAAAAGATTACTTCAATGCTTCACCTGTTGCTTGCGCAACTAAGCCCCAGCGGAGTTCATCTCTTAGCACTTCACTCTATTGTGACCGCAAAGAACTCTTGGAATGTGGAGGTAGGATAAATCACACCGGAGGGGAAAGGAGACGTTCTGTGACCTCTTGACTCACCCTCTCAATCATTTCCAATCTAGCATTGTCTAACCCTCATGGTATGTCACTCATCCACAAAGGTTACCAAGATGAATTCTCAACCCTAGTGTCACTCTAAGGGAAAATCAACTCAACAAGCATTCAAGATTGGAACTCAATTGAAACATCAATTAAAGAAAGCATAATAAAAGGTCAAAAAACAATATCATCCTAGGGTTTATAAGTCCAAGTCCCACTAGGGGTTTAGCTCTCCATAGAGCAAAATACAATCAATAATCGAATCAAGAGTAAAGATATGCAATCCATGAACAAAACCTTCTTTGTGTCCGTGTCAATGGTCTTGTGGAGTAGCCGCGTCTTCTCCAAAGGTTCCCTCATCAAGCCTAGGGTACACCTCGCCGAATCGATGCCGATGAAAGCTCCCCCAATAACTATCTTCCAAAAGAACACTGTGTTGAAAGCTATAGAACCACTCCAAAACCTAGCCAATGCCTCTCTAAACCCTAGCCGCGAGCGCCTCCAAAGATGGTGAAGAGATGGGCAAAAGATGGGAAAATGATTCTCAAAATGGGCTGAAGTCCCGACTTAAGTAAGCTGGAATCAGGCATCCACACGGGCGTATGAAATTTCCACACCCCCGAGTGAATCTGTAGGAATCGATTTTTCAGTGGCCTGTGAACAGTAACTGTTACAGTAATTTGCTACAGTAGTCTGCTATAGTTCTCCGCCAAAAAAATACTTCTGAATCCACACTTTCATCAAGGTCACATGAACAGGCACACATCCATGCGGTAGATCACGTTGCATCTTCAATAAAATCACATTTGATGACAATTTTGCTAGTATTGCACAAGTCAAAACACATAAGTGTGGTGGCTGCCTTTGTGCCCCTCCAATTTGCATGTTCACTAGAGCACAACAGAGGTTGGCACACACTCATATGTCTTTGAGCACAACTTTTGTCTTCACGTTTGTTCACTCCAAGATTTCATCAACAAAGTGCATTCACGATCTACTTTGGCTTCTTTCTTCCATACTTGTCTCCATAACACTATATGCATAAAAGAACACGAATACACATGTATAAGCGATAAAATCTGATAAAAAAATGCTCATTATAAGAAAAGAATACTTCGTATTACTAATACACAAGCACTTATCAAACTCCCCCACACTTAAGCATTTGCATGTCCTCAAGCAAAAATAAACCATTGAAGCATAGAAAAAGGCAATATTGAAAGTGCTTGGCCTTAGGTTCACGAAAAGCATGCAAGTGAAGTATTCTACAAGTAAGGGAAATTTCAACATCAAATACAAAAAATCATTGCTCTAGCTAAAAACTCGAATAAAAAAGAACAACAACCCGAAATTGTGTAAGTATGTGTGTGAACTCACTCAAGTAAACCCAACGTATACTCCTTAAAGCTCTAAGTTATAGGGACTTATTTATGTACAAAAATAAAGAAAAGAGATGGTAGTAGCTTCACACATCCTCTAAGGTAGCTCTTTTCGAAGCGGCCGCTAAGGTAGCTTTCACACTTTCAAGGTGATAGCTCTTTCTACCGGGGTAGTAGCTTTTCACTCATCCCATGAGATAAGTTTTTCTCTCATTAGGGCATAACTAGTATCCGACTTATGAGAATAGCTTCATACTTCATAGGTGGTAGCTCTTTCCACCCCCAATGCACAAACAACATAAGCATATTTTTTTCTTTTTCTTTTTATTCAACCATTTCATTCATTTTTCTCAAAGAAATTATAACAAGAAGCAACTAAACTAGTCCCTTAAACATCAAACTTGAGTTTCCACAAGGTTTAATGAGCAAGCAATGCAACAAGTGTCAATCGGTAAAAATTCCTAAAACTTCAAGTAGAAACTAGAGCATGAGAACATTCAATGTTAAAAAAATTTTCCTAAATTTGAAGAATACAACCATTATAACTAAGGTAAACTGCCATTGGCTATATGAGCATGATCAATAAAAGCATAAGTATAGACATGTGTAATGTGAGCTCCCCCCACACTTAAGATGTACATTGGCCTCAATGTACGCATGCAAGCACAATAAAATATAAAGTAATAAAAAACATATATGGAGGTGGGCAATTGAAAACAATACTCCCCTGAACTCCTAATGGTACGTTTGATGGAGCTATGTTCCTTGAGAGTTAAGTCCCAATGGGTTATGGAGCACACACGGCCATGTGAAAATCACAATGACCATGTCTATGACTATTCCTCAATTTCCATAGTCACAAGACAATCTGCACGTATACACAAGGAGGTTTAGTGAAGCTCAACAAAAACAAAATAAACTCAAGTATATAATGATAAAGCAATAAAATACAACTCGAGACAACGAAAATAAAAGATAAACTCAGAAGGACGATCCTTTCTGAGAAGTACAAGTCCAAAACATAAAACTAAAATGAAATATGAAAAATAAGAACGAAGAAAAGTAAAGATGCCTCAAGCATCGGTGTCTGGTGCTATCTCTACTATTTCTGCTGGTAATGAAGATAATGTTGGTGGATCTGTAGGTGTTGTTGGAACTTGTGATGGTGGTGCCAGTAATGCCTGAGGGGTACTTGGCCTCATAACAAGGATATTGTCATGTCCCGCTCGAGTAACTACTGTAAAATATCGAGAATCGCCATCACCTCCGTGTAGTTTGCATCCTGTATCGTGCAAACCTCAGTAATCTCAGTACGTAACACCCCCACTGCACTCTCGAGCCTCTCAAAATGATCATAGGCTCGAGAAGGAGATAGAATATCCACTAGAGATGGCTCCTGTGCGGTGGGAGGTGCATCGGTCTCTATCTGCACCTGCTGGGCTCCTACGCTGGCTATGAACCCTCGGCCTAGACTGCCTCTGGTGGGGGCATGTTCATCACATACACCCTGTCTCTATATCTACGGATCATGCCCATCAATCGCATGGTCTCTAAGCTGAGGGGGAGCGGGTACTGTCATCTTCTCGGCCCTCCTGATCGCGTCCATGAGACCCATACCCATGATGAGCCTAGTAATGTAGGGACCGGAGAAAATGACGCCGATCCTGGCATACTGACCCTGGTGTCTCAGATACTTTGCCACTATATGTCCTAAGTGAATCGGTTCGCTCTACACTATGGAGCACAAATAAAACAACTCCTGTCTGTTCAGAACTCCAGTGCTGTCACAGTAGCCATTTACTGATCTGCTCGGGATGGGCATGAATGTATCTATAACTTGGTCTGGGAGAGACAGGTAGCCTTCGACACTCCTGGCTCATACTAACCCCAGACCATATAATATCCTGTATGCTCTCTGTAGTGTCAAACTACCAGGATAGTTAGTAGGTAATCAGTCATACTTCTCTATATCTATGTAGGCCTCATCATACAAGCCCAAACAGACTGAAAACTGTGTAACACTCATACTGTAGTGGAGTCCAAACACTCTGAAGTGTATGCCGTCAATACTGTCAAAATCTAGAATATGATCGATCAAACTTGAATGACCGGCTCATGAATAAGTAACAGACAGAGCCAACTCCCCACAAGCAAGTAACTTCTCAACCTCATCCACCATGTCGTCTGCCAACTGTATCTCTTTCACGGCACTTAGATCCGGGAACCGTGTCTAACTGAACCTAAGCTTTGACAGACACTCAAATCGAGCTTGGTGCTTGGGAATAACAAACTTTAACTATTCTTCCTCAAGAGAGGACTCTTTAGGATGTTTGTCGGCCGCCTTCTTCATTCCGGGAGCCATATTTGCAAAAATTGAAAAGATAATCAATCAAATAAACTCAAAGATTCAATACTGTAGAAATTCACACGGCCGTGTGGAAATTCCACATACCCGTGTGGATTCACGGGGCAATAAAGCCACACGGCCACTATGCAAAAATTCCATAAACACATCAAAATTTTGCTCAAAACTTACTCTAAAACACGCACCAACCATTTTAACATACAAACGAAGCAACAATCACCAGTTTAATCAAAATAAATCAAGATTTGCGAAGAAAAGAAGGAATGAGGGTTCACCGACAAGATGAAGATGAAAAACTCAAAAACGGCCAGAAAACTAGAATGAAACCCCTCTAAATCGACAGTGAAAAGTTGGGTGAGTGCAAGGATGTGTTCTCTAAGTGTTTTGGAGTGCAAAAATGAAAAGGCACAATAGATTTATAAAGAAAAATCGTGGCCTTTTGAGTTCTGTACATCCATACGGGAGTGTGGAAATTACCCATGCCCGTGTGACTCCACAGGCGATCTTCACAAGGGCAGTCACATGCCCCTATGTCCTCTCGGGATAGCGTACTTTGCCTATGAACGCATCCACACAGGCATGTGGAAATTTTCCACCACCGTGTGCCTGACCCACAGGAGCACCCACACGCCCCTGTGGCTTCTCTGTCCACTCGAGAAATTTTTCTAAGTGTTCCACACACCCCTGTGGAAATTCCACACGGATGTGTGGATCTTCACAGGGGGACTTACAGGGGTACTCACATGCCCTTGTGTCTTCTTGGGATGGCAGAGAACTCTCTATAGAGATTCACAAGGGCATGTGGAAATTACCCAAGCCCGTTTGTATTTCACAGGGTTATTCACACTGGCAGACACACACCCCTGTGTTCTCAGGATAGCACTCTGAACTCTGCAGAGAAACACATACCAGTGTGGAAATTATCCACGGGCGTATAACCATCACAAGGTCATTCATAGGGGCAGACACACGCCCCTGCGTCTTCTAGGGATGAGCTCTGAACGAAGACACACACCTGTGTGGAAATTACACACGGCCGTGTGTCTTCTCTGGATGTCTTAGAAAAATTTACAAACTCTGCAGAAAATTTCTGCACACTTATACACATACAGAGCCTGCTTATACATTGGAAAAAATTGACCAGAGAATCATGCAAAACACGCTCAAATGACCAAGAAACTTTGCCAATCACAATTAAGCACTCGAAAACACCAATGATCCATGAGAAAATCACAAGAAAATCATGTAAATGATTAAGATACCAACACTCAAACTCTTATTCATGCAAGCACTAAACTAAAACCTAGGAAATAGTAAAGACTTGGGTTTCCTCCCAAGAAGTGCTTGTTTAATGTCACTAAGCTTGACATACTTGACCTTACCTCATGGAGGCTCACGAAGAAAAATACTTCCTTATCATCATTACTAACCTCTCCCCCAAAATATGGTTTGAGCCGGTGTCTATTTACCTTGAATGTATCTTTCTCCAGATGAGTAATTTCAACAGCACCATGGGATGATACTCCAGTTATAGTGTATGGTCCAAATCATCTAGACTTGAGCTTCCCCTGAAATAGCCATGGGTGAGAATTGAACAATAACTCTTGATCACCGACTTTGAACTCTTTCAGATTTTTGATATGTTTGTCATGCAACTTCCGAATTCTCTCCTTGTAAATTCTTGCATTCTCACACTCTTTCATCCTCCATTCATCCAACTCATTGAGATGAAGCATTCGTTGTTCTCCTGCTTTGCTCAAGTCAAAATTCATGGCCTTGATGGCCCTAATAGGCTTTATGCTCGAGCTTCACGGGCAAATGATATGACTTACCATACACCAAGTTATCGGGGATGGTCCCTATTGGAGTTTTATATGCCGTTTTGTGAGCCCTAAAGTCTGTCATTCAAGCGTTTCTGACCAATCCCACTTTCCTTATTCCATGGACTTTGTCAAGAATCTTTTAAGCTCTCTATTCATCACTTCCACTTGACCACTTGTCTACGGGTGATAGGGGGTAGCAAGGCGATGAAGCACTCCAGAGTGTTTCAACACTTTCCCAAATTGAGTGTTGCAGAAATGAGTTCCTCGATCACTAATGATAATTCATAGGGTTCCAAATTGAGTGAACACACTCTTCAGAAATTTAACCACGGTTCTAGCATCATTAGTAGGTAGAGCTTGAGCCTCCACCCATTTAGAGACATAGTCAACCGCCACTAGAATATATTAATTGCCATTAGACTTTGGAAATGGCCCCATGAAATCAATACCCCATACATCAAACATCTCACAAAATTGCATCGGGTTCTGAGGCATCTCATCCCGTCGCGATAGATTTCTGGCCCTTTAACAATTGTCGCATCGAAGAACAAACTGATATGCATCTTGAAATAAAGTCGGCCAATATAATCTGGCAGCCAAGGCTTTTTTAGCAGTTCTACTTGAAGCATAATGTCCCCCAACTAGCCTACGAGTGACAATGTGCAAGAATATCCCAACCTTCCTCCCTGGATGCACATCTTCGGACCACATGATCCGCTCAAATGTGGAACAGGTATGGATCATCCCAAAAGTAATTCCTCAAATCGCTGAAGAACTTCTTCTTTTATTAGAATGTGAGGCCCTATTTAAGTACTTTCTCCGACAAGTAGTTTGCAAAATCTGCGAACCATGAAGTGCCCTCTAATTCTGACCTCTGAATTGCATACAAGTATCCCTCGGGAAAGAATTCGTTAATTTCTTTGCTTGATGGCTCTTGACCTTCACACCCCTCTAATAGAGACAGATGATCTGCAATCACATTTTTGGTTCCTCTCTTATCTTTTATCTCCATATCAAACTCTTGTAGCAATAGGATCTAATGAATCAACCTCAGTTTCGCATCAGCCTTGTTCATAAGATAACGGAGTGCCGAGTGATCAGTAAATACAGTGACCCTAGATAAGATACGGTATGGTCTGAACTTGTCAAAAGTAAACACCACTGCTAACAATTCTTTTTTGGTAGTTGTATAGTTCTCTTGAGCACTTGTGAGAGTCTTGCTAGCATAATAAATCGGTTGGAACTGCATACCTTTCCTCTGACCCAAAACTGCTCCGACAACATAATCACTTGCGTCACACATGAGCTCAAAGGGTTCGTTCCAATCCGGTGTGACCAAAATCGGTGCTTGCACTAATTTCTCTTTCAATAAGTTAAAAGCAATCAAACAATTATTCCCAAAATCAAAGGGGGCATCCTTTCAAAGAGTTTTGTCATTGGTTGAGTGATCTTCGAAAAATACTCGATAAACCTCCTGTAGAAACCTGTGTGCCCTAAGAAACTACAAACTCCTTTTACATTGGTAGGTGGAGGGAGTTTTTCTATGACTTCAATCTTTGCCTTGTCTACCTCCATTCCCACTTGGGAAATCTTATGTCGAAGGTCAATGCCTTCTTGGACCATAAAGTGACACTTCTCCCAATTAAGAACAAATTTGTCTCTTCACATCTCACTAGCACTGTCTCCAAATTTCTTAGACAAATGTCAAAGGAATCTCCAAACACAAAAAAGTTATCCATAAACACCTTCATGATGTCCTCTAGGAGATCATCGAAGATGGTAGTCATGCAGCGCCAGAATGTTACCGGTGTGTTACACAACCGGAAAGGCATTCTTCTGTAACCAAAAGTACCGTATGGACAAGTAAAGGTTGTCTTCTCTTGATCTTCATAAGCTATAGGGATTTGAAAATATCCTGACATACCATCAAGGAAGCAATAAAATTGATGCCCTGCCAATTTGCTCCAACATCTGATCAATAAATGGTAACGAAAAATGGTCCTTTTGAGTTGCATCATTCAACCTTCTATTGTCAATGCAAACGCGCCACCCTGTAACCGTCCCGGTTGAAATTAATTCATTCCTTTCATTTCTCAAGACTGTCCTTCCTCCCTTTCTTGGGACCACTTGAGTTGGGCTCACCCATGCACTGTCGGAGATGGGATAAACAATTCCTGCATCTAGAAGTTTTACCACCTCTGCCTTTACAACTTCCGTTTATATTTGGGTTTAATTTTCATTGGGGTTGAATTACATATTTGTAATTATCCTCCATTAAGATTTTATGAGTGCAAAATGATAGATTTATGCCTTTTATATCAGAAATCTTCCAAGCACTGGCAGGTTTATTAACCACACCCCTTACGTGTGACCCGCAAGTGCATGGGTATGTCGAAGTAATAAATCTCAGGTGAGTGGGGTATCGTATCCACAGGGAATAAGGAATAGAAACACCAAGATTGCTAGTTAACTAACGGGAAATGAAACAATGATGGTGTGGATAAAGATAGATGCAAACGAACTAAAGAAAATAAGAAAGAAAGGCATAAATAAATGAGAGGAAAGGCAATCGATAAAAGTGGGGTACTCGGATATTGTTTCTCCTAGGATTATTGCTTCAAATGCAAAACCAACTATTATGCTTCCTAACTAATGCTTAATAAGTCGTGGACATCCTTAAATACATGGTTCCAAACCTAAGGTCAACCGTGACTAACTCTACACTATGTCCCAACGGAGAAATCAACCAGTCTCAATACCTCATACTGTGTAAATTTGCAAGAAGCTCTAGGGATTCCAAGTGATAAAACCTATTCCTATATGTAGATCTAAACCTTTGGTCCAGGCGAAAGACCCCTAGTCACAATTAAGCCCCAGGTGTTAAAGTCACTTCAACGCTTCACTTTGTTGCTCGGATAACTAAGCCCCAGTGGAGTTCATCCCTTAACCCTTCACTCTATCGTGACCGCAAAGAACTCTTCGAACGTGAAGGTAGGATAAATCACACTGGAGGAGAAAGGGGAAGCTCCGCTACATCTCGACTCACCCTCTCGGCCCTCTCCAATCTTGCTTTATCTAACCCTCATGGTGTGTCACTCACTCACAAGGATTACAAGTGTAGACTCTCAACCCTAGTGTCACTCTAAGTGAGAAATCATTCAACAAGCATTCAAGATTGGAACTCAATTAAAGACATCAATTAAGGAAAGCATAATAAAAGGTTAATGAAACAAATACATCCTAGGGTTCACAAATCCAAGTATCCACTAGGGGTTTTAGCTTTCCATTTAGCAAGATATAATCAATAATGAAATCGAAAGTAAGAATAAGTAATCCATAGGAAAACCCTCTCGGTATTCATGTCGATGGTCTTGTGGAGTGGCCTTGTCCTCTCCAAAGGTCCACTTGTCAAGCTTAGGGCACACCTCGCTGGATCGAAGCCGATGAAAGCTACCCCAATAACTATCTTCCAAGAAAAATGTGGTAGAACCACTCCAAAAGCCTTGCCAAAGCCTCTCTAAACCCTAGCCGCCGGCCTCTCAAAAGTTGGAGATAAGATAGGAAAAAGGATACTGAAATCAGGCTGAAAACGGCTTTAAATAGGCTGGAGTAGGGCATCCACATGGGCTAGTAGAATTTCCACAGGGAATGTGGAATTTTCACACGCCCATGTGGATTCTCTGGAATTCTGATTTTCAGCCGGTTGTGAACAGTAATTGCTACAGTGATTTGCTACATCAACCTGCTACAATACCCCCACCAAAAAACACTCCCAAATCCTCTTTTCATCGAGATAATATAAACGGGTACATGTTTATGCCGTAGATCACGTTGCTTCTTCAATAAATGGGTTCATTGGTGAAAATCTTGCTATCATTGCACAAGTTGGGATACGCAAATATGACTGCCTTCATGGCCCTCCAACTCATCGTAATTGCTTGAATACATGGAGGTTGGCACACATTCACGTATCTTTGAGCCCAACTTGTGTCTTCACATTTGTTCCTTCCAAGATTTCATCAAACAATGCGTTCACTATCTACTTTGGCTTCTTTCTTCCATATTTGGCTTCACACCCCTACATGTGCAAAAGAACACAAATGCACATGTATTAGCACTAAAATCTGATAAAATTATTGCTCATCATAAGAAAAAAATACTTCATATTCTTAACACACAAGCACTTATCATTTATGTCTCTTCAACATGTTCACGGGCTTGTCCTTCTGATCTGTAGAAAGGTTTGAAGCCACAATAACAGAGAGCTTTGATCCTTCCATCTGAAAAGCATATTCCAGATGTTTCGGCAAAGTTTTAAGCTCTGTTCTCCTTCAATCTGTCAATTTCCTTGAACTATGTTAAATCTTGATCAAGGGTGTCCCCTAAATTATCCACTTGCTTATGTGATTCTGGATGATCTTCAATAACAACCAAATTTTCTCTTTCACAAGTTTCCTGGACTGCCTTCAAAATACCCAATGAGAAAATCTCATGCCTTTCTTCTTGATGAAAGGAATTATACTAAGCAAGAACATTTTCCAAACTTCCTTCAATCTGGTAGCCTATAGATAATAGTGCTGACTTTTTAAACTGATCTAACACACATTCTAGCTCACAATCTGTATCCTGAATCTCACTAATGTGATCAACAACTGATTCTTTACCGGGGTGGTTTTTTGTAGGGTATTCTTTCTCGCAACAACATGTAGTGGACTGTATTGCAAATAATTACATCTTTAGTTCTACATTCTCAACCATTCCCGTTATGGTGTCAAATACTTTTGTAAAGTTGATCATCTTTCCTGAAATCAAAGAAAGAAAAACAAATTAGAACGATGGAAGAATAAGAAAGTGTGAAATAGAATAAGTGATGAATAACAAAAATAACAAAGTGCAAAGTGTTTCCAAAGCGCCTATTCCCCGGCAACGGCTTCAAAAACTTGATAATGCACTTTTGTGTGTGAACCGTAAGTGCACCAGTTTGTCAAAGTAATAATACCTTGGTGAGTGGGTAGCCATATCTACAGGGAATAGAGATCAGAAACACAAAGATTGCTATTTAACTAGAATAAAGATGAATCGATAGTGGTGTGAACAAAATCAATAAAAATAGAAGTAAGGAAAGAAGAAGAAGGAGGTGCAAATAAAAGATTGGAGAGACAATCGACAAAAATTGGGACACCCGGACTTTGCTCAACCTAGGACTAATGTTTCAAGTGCAAAACGAACCATTATGTTTCTCAACTGATGCTTAATAAGTCATGAAAATCCTAAAACACACGGTCCCAAACCTAAGGTTAATCGTGACTAACCCTACACTATGCCCCAGTGGAGAAATCACTTAGTCTCGACGCCTCACACTGTGTAAGATTGCTTAAAGCTCTAGAAACTCCAAGTGATAAACGTTATTCCCTAACATAGATCTAACCCTTTGGTTCAGGAAAAAGACTCGTAGTCACAATTAAGCCCCAGAGACTAAAGATTACTTCAATGCTTCACTCTATTGCTTGCGCAACTAAGCCCCAGTGGAGTTTGTCTCTTAACACTTCACTCTATTGTGACCGCAAAGAACTCTTGGAATGTGGAGGTAGGCTATATCACATTAGAGGTGAAAGGGAACGTTCCGCTACCTCTCAACTCACCCTCTCAACCCTCTCTAATATAGTATTATCTAACCCTTCATGGTGTGTGATTGCTTCCCCGCAAGTGTATGGGATCGCCAAGTAATACCTCGTGTAAAAACATGAGGATCATATTCCACGGGGCTAAGGATCTCCTATTACTCCTTCTCGAGCTATTATCTAGCCTAAGATCTCAAATGATGGATTTTTACTCTACTAAAAGCAATTAAAACTAAAACAAGGTTATGAACAAATTAGAGAGCACAAGCAATGAGAAAGCAAGAAATTTAATATAATGCAAAGGCTTATGGATGTGGATCCCCTTGAGGAGTTATCATGCAACATGGATGATGATCTAAAGATGCAAGGGTAAAATGGACCATGAGATTTCAAGATTAGAACAACCCCAATTTCTCGGCGATTGAACCCTAATCCCATACGAACATAGATAGGAATTTCTTCCAAATCTACATTCCTACGATTGCATTGAGTACGAGGAAATCTTACTTAGGATTAAACCTACTCTTCTTCGGATTAAACCTACATGGAGGGCTACCAAACACCCGATTTCTCGGCATGATGATACAAGTATCCCCTTCTAATCCATTCATGATCTAATACATGCGAGCAAGTCACATCTACATGCATCACTCATAAAAGAGCTACGGATTTCTCCTTAGTGTAGCACTTAGCATGAAAACAATGGATTAAATCTCAAAATTACCCAAGCATGGAATTAACAAGTTATCATCCAACATACATGATAAAACCCCCCAAGGTTCACCAACACCACGTGGCCTTGAGGGTCTAGTATGTCATCATCCCACAACAAGCAATACAAACAATCAAAACATGAAACAAAAGCATAAATGACACTCCCTAGATGAAATGGTGAAGGAGGAGGTGAAGAATATGCCGAATGACGCTTTCCCCGCCAAAGGAGTGCCAAATGATGCTTCCTCTAGCCGTGGGTCTCCTTCCTTCAAATCGTGGTAGATCTCCCCTTGAATGATGTTGCCTTCTTGCCTTGAGAATCTTGGACCTTGGGCTTGGATGATCTTCTAGCTTCCTTGCCCTTCTTCTCCTCCCCAAGGTCGCCCAAAAACTCTCAAGTGTTCTCCCAAAGTCGGCCAAGAAAAGGGTCAGCCAAAAAGTCCTCTTTTCTGCCCTAAAAGTTGGTATTTATACCCTCCCGAGGCATACGGGTCGTATGGGGGTCGTATGGGGATCGTATAGCACCCAAAAACCCTAGATTCGCGATCCATACGGGGTGCATACGGCCCCCATACTGGGTAGTATGAAAATCTGGGCAGACACTTCAAATCAATCTGCTGCTACAGTGCATACGGTCCCCATACTGGGTAGTATGGGGGTAGTATGAAATTCCTGTTTTCTTCTCTTTTCGCCCAAATGATATCTTCTTATTCTCTATGGCTTCCTTATGCCCTACAAAGCAAATAATATACGATTAAGCGCAAAACGGGCATCAAACCTCACAAAATATATGCAAAGTGAATACGATATATACATGAAAACATCTACATTTAGACACTTATCAGTGTGTCACTCATTCGCAAAGGTTACCAAGATGGATTCTCAACCCTAGTGTCACTCTAAGGGAAAATCAACTCAACAAGCATTCAATATTGGAACTTAATTGAAACATCAATTAAAGAAAGCATAATAAAAGGTCAAAGAAACAATATCATCCTAGGGTTTACAAGTCCAAGTACTCACTAGGGGTTTAGCTCTCCATAAAGCAAAATACAATCAATAATGGAATCGAGAGTAAAGATATGCAATCCATGAATAAACCCCCATTGGTGTCCGTGTTGATGGTCTTGTGGAGTAGCCGCATCTTCTCCAAAGGTTTCCTTATCAAGCCTAGGGGCCGACAATCTTCTTTACACACAATATTATTACATGATAGGCACATACACTTGCTCTATCAATAAATAACAAAGTTAAAAGTTCCACCACATCATCAGTAGAGGGTATAATGAAATATTGTTGCACAAAAAAATGACATCAATAATATTGAGTTTGAGGCTCCAAGAAATGATAATGATAATAATTATAATAATAATGGTGATGATTATGATAGTGACACTAAGGACAAAGTAATGATCATAATGACAGTCTCCTACTAATGTGGAAGAAGGTGTAATACTAAAGGATGTCATATGTGTGACTATCTCAAATATGATTAGTATAACACAACAACAATTGATATCACAAAACAACATATATCTATTGGAGATGAAGACTCATTAAACTTTGATGATTGAGATGGTCAAATGCTATATCAAAAGCTTAATTCATAGACCTACTTAGTTGATGGCCTATGAAAAGACAGTTACATTTATTTGTGTGAAGAACAATAAGTCCAAATTTATCTGTAACTTGTGTTATTTTAGATTATACTTGTTATCTTCATGCTTTGGCTTCATTTAGAACATCACTATTGGTTGTAAAAGAATCCAATCTGACAATTGATATTGCACTAGAAGGTTGATTTGTGAATTACTATTGATGACATTAAGAGCTGATCTTAGCTTAAGTATAGCGTAAGTGGAACCCAAGGTTAAAGACATTTACCTGGTACATGTTAGTAGTGTAAAAGCTTAGAAAAAAAGAATAAAACTCCTAAAAGTATATTCGGATAATGGGAGCAATCTTATGCTGAATTACGGATATAAGTTAATACTTTAGTCAGTTACAATCTTGGCACTATTGTTGACTTTGATTTTGAATGTGGTCATAAATGGAAGGGTTTAAAGAGAGTATTTTAGGCAGTTGGACCATCTATTATTAATCTCAATTCTTATCATCTTGTTCTCTCAGTAGATGGAACATTTTTTGCATGGGAAGTACCAAAGAACTCTATTAGTAACAGTGGGAGATGATGCTAAAGGCCATATGAAACCTTATGCAAATGCCATAATTGAAAGTAAGAATCAAAAAAGTTGATTGTGATTTTTAAATAATGTATATAAAACACTAGACCCAATTCATCCTATGTTTTATCATCTTTGATTGATTTAGAGGTGATATAAATATCATCCATGATGCTTTCCCTTGGCACTTTGATCATATTCGCTGGTACTACTTGTGACATCTTACTAATAACATTTTACAAGTTTGCAAATGTAAATATTTACCAAATCTCTTTAAGAGATTTTATAGTTCCAACTTATAAGAAAGTTTTAACTCTGCTCTTAGAAGTGCCTATGGTTTACTAATAAGACCTTTTTTTATCATTTACCTTCCACCATAATACAATGTATTTTTTTTTCAAAAACCATGAGCATGGGTCTTGCTATGGAGTAACCTTTGGCAACAAATCAAGAAGAAAGGATACATGATAGTATCTTGAAAGGTAGATATTTAAGTGTGTGGTGTTTTAATCAAAATTTATTTCAAGTTATGGAGTGTGTTAATGAGGAGGTGATTGACTATGAAGTAATCGTCAAAGGATTTTTTTTTTCTCCACATGCACATGTAGGTTTATGGTTACATGTAGATTCCTATGCATACATGTCTTGAGGGGTTGTAAGGTGATAAGTGCTTGTGTATTAGTAATATGAAGTACTCTTTTCTTATGATGAGCATTTCTTTTCTCAGATTTTATCGCTAATACATGTGACTTTTATGTTCTTTTCTGTGCATGAAGGGTTGTGGAGTCAAATGTAGAGGAAGGAAGCCAAAGTAGATTGTGATTATACTTTGTTGATGGAATCTTGGAGTGAACAAACGTGAAGACACAAGTTGTGCATGTGAAGACACAAGTTGTGCTTGAAATACGTGAATGTGTGCCAACCTCCATGCGCTCAAGCAATTACATGGTTTGGAAGGGGCACAAAAGCAGTCACATTTGCGTATTCCGACTTGTGAGGCTAGCAAGATCTTCATCAATATTATCCCTTATTGAAGAAGCAACGTGATCTATGGCATAGGCGTGTGCCCATTTATGTTGCCTCAATGAAAAGTGTAGATTCGGGAGTGTTTTTTTGGCGAGTACTGTAGCAGGTTACTATAGCAAATCAATGTAGCAATTTATTGTTTACAAGCCGCAAAAACTTAGATTCCTGCAGATTTGGAAATTCCACATGCCCATGTGGATTCCCGATTCCAACCCTATATAAAGCCGCGATTCACCCGATTTGAGGATCTTTTTTCCCATCTTTTCTACATCTTTTCCTCAACTTTGGAGAGACCTGCGACTAGGGTTTAGAGGAGTTTTGGCAAGGTTTTTGGAGTGGTTCTACCACTATCGACACCGCGTTCCTTTGGAAGAAAGTTATTGGGGGAGCTTTCGTCGGCATCGATCCAGCGAGGTGTGCCCTAGGCTTGACAAGGGAACCTTTGAAGAGGACGAGGCTACTCCACATGACCATCGACATGAATAGCGAGGGGGTTTTACTTATAGATTGCATGTTTTTACTTTCAATATCATTATTGATTATATCTTGCTCCATGGAGAGCTAAACCCCTAGTGGGTACTTGGACTTATAAACCCTAGGATGTTATTGCTTCATTGATCTTTTATTATGCTTTCCTTTATTGATGTCTTTAATTGAGTTCCAATCTTGAATGCTTGTTGAATGATTTCTTTCTTAGATTAACACTAGGGTTGAGAGTCTATAGTGGTAGTCCTTGTGAGTGAGTGAGACACCATGAGGGCTAGACAAACCAAGATTGGAGAGGGTCGAGATGGTGAGTCGAGAGGTATTGGAGCGTCCCCTTTCCCTTTTATTGTGATTAATCCTACCTTCGTGTTCCAAGAGTTCTTTTTTATCATAATAGAGTAAAGAGTAATAGAGTGAAGCGTTGAAGTAATCCTTAGTGCTGGGCCTTAATTGCGACTAAAGGTCTTTCGCCTGGACCAAAAAGATTAGACCTATATTAAGGAATAGGGTTTATCACTTGGAATCCTTAGAGCTTCTTGTAACTGTACGCAGTGTGAGGTGTTGAGACAGATTGATTTCTCCGCCTGGGTATAGTGTAGAGTTAGTCATAGTTGACCTTAGGTTTGGGACCATGTATATTAGGATATCCACGACTCATTAAGCATCAGTTAGGAAACATAATAGTTAGTCTTGCATTTTATGCAATAATCCTAGTGGGAGCAATGTCTGAGTGCCCCACTTTCTATCGATTGCCTTTCCTCTTATTTTATTGCGCCTCTCTTTCTTATTTTCTTTAGTTCTTTTCATATTGATTTTGTTCACACCACTATCGATTCATTTTCACTTTAGTTAAATAGCAATCTTTGTGTTTTTGATCATTATTCCCTATGGATTCGACTACCCACTCACCGGGGTATTATTACTTCAACAAACCCGTGCACTTGTGGGTCACACGCAAGGGATGTGTCAAGTTTTTGGCGCCGTTGCTGGGGAATAGGCATTTTATAAGCACTTTGCACTTTGCTATTTTAGCTATTTATCATTTAGTCTATTTCACACTTTCCTATTCTATTATCATTCTCATTTGTTTTTCTTTTTTTAGTTGCAGCTCCAAGTTATAACCCTAGGGAGCCCTTCGACATTGGTTGAAGGAGATCCTGAGCTTGAACGAACACTTCGTAGAAGGGGTAAAGAACCTGTGCAAGAACAGAATCATTCAGCTGAAATAAAGAGTGAAGGATCTGAAAACATGGCTGAACATAAGGGCCAACGAAGAACTCTTTCAGATTTTGTTAGACCTACTATTCATGGGACATAATCAAGCATTGTGAGGCCACCGGTAGCAGCCCAAAATTTTGAGTTAAAGCTGGCCTTTATTCAGATGGTTCAACAGTCTGCACAATTTAATGGGTTAGTAGATGAAGACCCGAACAATCATATTAAGAACCTTCTTGAAGTGTGCGACATGTTGAAGATCAATGGGGTTTCTGATGATGCAATTCTCTTGAGGTCTTTTCCCATTCTCTTTGAAAGGAAGGGACAAACAGTGGCTCCATTCATTGCCAAGAGCTTCCATCATAACATGGAATGAAATGGTCGAAGATTTCCTTGCAAGGTACTTCCCTCCGGGAAAATCAGCAAAGCTTCATAATGAGATATCTTCATTTGTTCAGATGGATCTTGAAACTTTGTTTGAGAATTGGGAATGATTCAAGGACCTTTTGTGGAAGTGTCCACAACATTGGTTCCCCGAGTGGATAATCATTAATACATTTTATAACGGGTTGAGCTCAAGCAACAAACAACTTCTAGATGCCACTACAGGAGGTACAATGGGGAACAAGACCCTGAAGAAGCCTAGAAATTGATTGAAAAAATAAGTTTGAATAGCTACCAATGGAATGCAAGAGAAAGGAAGAAAGTGGCCGGATTCCATGAAATTGATGCGGTTACATCCTTGGCAGCCCAAGTAGAGGTATTAAGTAAGAAATTTGATACATTGACTTCACCAAGGGTAGCCGCAATCACAAGTTGTGATGGTTGTGGGGGTTTGCATATGCCATCCGATTGTCTTATTTTGATTGCTACTTCAGCCCCAACTGAACAAATAGACTTTGTGGGCAATTCAGGAAGAGGACAAGGCAACCCTTATAGCAACACCTACAACCAAGGGATGGAGAAGCCATGCCAACTTTTCTTGGAATAACTAAGGGTAACAAAAGGCCATGGCACCACCGGCTTTTCAACAACAAGCCCCAAACATGGAGAACCGAGATTCAGGCTTGGAAACCCGGATAACCTATTTAGAGAAAGCTTTGACGAGATTCATCCAGTCATCGAACACAAGGTTTCAATCGGTTGAAGCTACACTTCGCAACCACACCGCGTCATTGCACAATCTAGAAAATCAAGTGGGGTAAATTACAAAATCTCTATCGGAGATACCACAAGGAAGCTTTGCCTAGTAACACCAAAACCAATACGAGAGAACATATGAAGGCGATCACTTTGAGAAGTGGTCATGAGGTTGAGGGTAGGATTCCAAGTGAGAGAACCAATGTTGAAGCACCCGAGGTCGTGGAGGTTGAGGAGAGAGCAAACAAGGAGAAAGAGGTGGCAACCCCACCTTACAAGCTAAGAATTTATTATCCTTCAAGGTTGAAGAACGTCCAAAATGATGAACAATACAAGAAGTTCCTAGGTCTATTCAAGCAATTGCACATCAACATTCCTTTCGTGGAGGCGTTGTCTCAAATACCTCGGTATGTAAAATTTTTGAAAGATCTTTTAACCAACAAGAGGAAGTTAGAGGAGAGTGTATCGGTGATCTTAGATGCCTCTTGTTCAGCGGTATTGCAAAAGAATATGCCAAACAAGAAAAAAGACCTTGGAAGCTTTATCATCCCGTACAACATTGGTAATATGGGTGAAGAGATGGCATTGGTGGATTCAGGGGTTAGTATCAACGTCATACCATACTTGTTCTTTCAGAAGCTAGGTTTGGGAGAGCCTAGGCCCACTCGGATGACACTTCAATTGGCAGACCGAATGGTTAGACATCCGAGGAGTATCATTGAAGTCTTGTTTATGACGGTTGATAAGTACATATTTCCTGTGGACTTTGTAGTGTTGGATGTCGACGAGAATGTAGATGTTCCTTTGATACTTGGGAGGTCGTTCTTCCACATTTCCAAGACACTTATCGACATGGATGGTGGGGAGTTGACACTGAGGGTTGGCGACGACAAGTTGGCATACCGCCTCACCGAAGCCATGCGACATTCTCTTGACTTTGATGATACTCTTTACTTTATTGACACTACCGATGATCTAATAGATGAATATGTGCAGGAAATGATGAATCCAGACCCATATGAAGGGGTGCTAGACCAAGAAGTGGAAAATGAAGAAGTTTTGATGCTTGGTATAGAGAAAAATGGTACCATCTCTCCCGGGGATCGTGAAGAAGGTTCTCCGAAAGATGAAGCGAACAAGGAGACGCCATAAGAAATGCCCAAGGCTAATGGGGATATACAAGAATAGAGTGAGGGTGACAAACCCTCGTGTGGTAACATGCTCGATAACTCCTCCTCTACCCTTAAAAGATTATGTTCATCATGCTTTCAAGTTATGGGTAAGATGGAAACCTTCATCCATGAGCCCGTGAGGTAAGGAGAGGTATGTCAAACTTAGTGACGTTAAACAAGCGTTTCTTGGGAGATAACCCAAGTCTTTACTGTTTCTCTAGTTTTTAGTTTAGAACATACATGAATAAGGCTTTGAGTGTTGGTGTCTTGATTTTTACATGCAAATTGATGTCTTTTTCTTGTGGATCATTGATGTTTTCATGTGTATAATTGTATTTGGCGAAAGTATCTCGGTCGTTTGAGCATGTTTTTAATGATTCTCTGGGTTACTTGTGCATATTATAGCAGGCTTTGAATAGGTGTAAATGTTCAAAAAAATTTTTGGTAATTCTGTGATTTTTTCTAAGTCATCCAGAGAAGACACATGGCCATGTGGAATTTCCACACGGGTGTGTGTTTTCGTTCAGAGCTCATCCCGAGAGGACATAAGGGTGTGTGTCTGCCCCTGTAAATGACCTTGTGGCGATCACACGCTTGTGGGTAATTTCCACACGGGTGTGTGTTTCTCTGTAGACGTTTAGAGCTCTATCTTGAGAAGACATAGGGGATGTGTGTTTGCCCTTGTGTCTGACCTTGTGCATTTCACATGAGTGTGGGTAATTTCCATACGCTCGTGTGATTTCCTGCAGAAAAGACCTCGCCATCTTGAGAAGACACATGGGGCGTATAAATGCCCCTATAAGTAACGTTGTTAAGATCCACATGCCAATGTGGAATTTCCACAAGGGCGTGTGAAACACTTAGACAAACTTCTCATTTGGACAGAGGAGCCACAGGAGCGTGTGTGTGCCCCTCTGGATCGGGCACACAGGCATGGGGAATTTTCACACGCCCATGTGGATGCGATCAAAGCAGAAAGTATGTCATCCCGAGATCACACAGGGGCATGTGTCTGCCCCTGTGAAGCTCCCCTGTGGAGTCACACGGGCGTGGGTAATTTCCACACGCCCGTGTGGATGTACAGAACACCAAGAAGCGCGAGTTTTCTTTAAAATCTCTTCACATTTCTTCATCTTCTCACTCCTAAACATTTTGAGAATGCGTCCTTGCACTCTCTCGACTTCATACTATCATTTTAAAGGGATTTTACTCGAATTTTCCGGCCGATTTCCAAGTTTTCTATCTTCATCTTGTCAGTAAACCCTTATTTTCTTTTTTCTTTGCCATACTTGATTTTATTCAATTGAATCAGGTGAATGTGCTTCGTTTTGATATCTAAATGATAGATTCATGTTTTAATTTAGAATGAATTTATGATGTATTTTTAGTATACTGCATAGAGGCCGTGCGGCTTTCACGCCCCGTGGATCCACATGGGCGTGTGGAATTTCCACATCACTGTGTGGATTTCTGCAGTTTTGTTCTGTGAGTTTAATTGATCATTTTTCTTTTTCAACACTTGAAGATATGGCTTCTAGGACTAAGAAAGTGGCCGGCAAGCATCCCCGAGAGGCATCTCCCGAGTCAGAGTAGTTAGAGTTTGCTATTCGAGCACCGAGTTTGATTTGTGAGATTATCCAAAACTCAAGTTCGGTCAGACTTGATTTCCAGACTTGAGTGCTATTAGGGAGATGCAGATTAGCAGATGACATGGCTGATGAGGTTGAGTAGCTCCTCCAACATTATACAATTTAGAGCATTCAGACACCACTACAGTATGAGCGTTACACAGTTTTTAGTTCGTTTGGGCTTGTATGACGAGGCTTACATAGATATAGAGGAGTACGATTGATTACCTACTGATTATCCCGGTAGTTTGACCCTGCAGAGAGCGTATAGGATATTATGTGGGTAGGGTCAGTATGAGCCGAGGGTGTCGAAGGCTACTTGTCTATCTTGGCCGAGTTACAGATACATACACACCATCCTGAGTAGATTAGTGAACGGCCGCGGTGACAGTACTGGAGTTTTGAGCAGATAAGAGCTTCTATACTTATATTCCATGGTACAGAGTGAGCTGTTGCATGTAGGGCACATTATGGCCGAGTATTTGAGATACCAGGAACAGTACGCCCGGATCGGTATCCTTGTCTCCGGTCCCTACATTGCGAGACTCATCATGGGTATGGGTCTCCTAGATGCGATTAGAAGGATCGAGAAGGCGATCATAATGCTCCCCTGGGCATAGAGACGATGACGATGAGACAGATGGGGATGGTACGCAGGTATCGGCCGAAAGTTTATGTGTTGATTACACGTGCACCAGAGATAGCTGAGGGAGAGGGTAACCCAGCAGAGGGGTCTCAGCCGGTTCCCGAGCCTTGGCCAGAGCAGATGGAGATCGAGGCACCTCTTGCAGCACAGGAGCCGCCACCAGTGCTCATGTTCTCCTCATCTTGAGCCTATGATCATTTTGAGAGGCTCGAGAGTGCTGTAGGGGATACTCTGGACTGAGATTGCCGAGGTTCACACGACACAGGCCACGCACTACACGGAGTTCATGGTGCGTCTAGATATCCTACAGCAGATCCTCGAGCAAGACAATGCCTCATCTTTATTATGAGATTCAGGACCCCTCAGGTATCTCCAACACCACCATCACCGGTTCCAGCGCCAGTCGATCCACCTATTTCACCAGCACTACCACCAGCAGCAGCATAGGAGCCCTAGCCAGACACCAATGCTTGATGTGTCTTACTTTTCTTTTAGTTTCTTTATATTTTCGTATTTCATTTCCATATTTTATTTTGGACTTATATCACTTAGATAGGATCTTCCTTCTGAGTTTATCGTTTATTTTTGTTTCAAGTTGTATTTCATTGCTTTTATCTTTATATACTCGAGTTATTTTTGTTTTTGTTGAGCTTCACTGAACCCCCTTGTATATATGTGTGGATGGTCTCGTGAGTATGGAATTTGAGAATTAGTCATGAACACGGTCTTTTGGCCGTGTGTGCTCCATAACCCATTGGGACTCAACTCTCAATGAATATAGCTCCATCAAATATACCATTCAGAGTTCAGGGGAGTATTATTTCAATTGCCCACTTCCACATATGCTTTTGATTGATTTATATCTTATTGTGCTTGCTTGCATACATTGAGGGCAATATACAACTTAACTGGGGGGGAGTTTACATTACACATGTTCATTACATAAGTTTTGACTGAAATACATGCTCACATAACTAATGGTGGCTCACCTTAGTTGCAATGATTATATTCTTAAGATTAGGGGAATTTTTAACATTGAATGTTCTCATGCTCTAGTTTTTACTTAAATTTCTAGGAATTTTTGCCCGATTGACAATTGTTGCACTACTCGCTCATTAAACCCTTTTGGAAATTCAAGTTTGATGTTTAAGGTACTAGTTAGTTTTGTTTTCTTGTGTTAATTTTTCTATTAAAAAAATAAAAATGAAAAGAGAATAATACTTGTTTTAGTTGTGCGTTTGGGGTGGAAAAGAGCTACCACCTATGAAGTATGAATCTACTCTTATAAGTTGGATACTAATTATGCCCTAATAAGAGAAAGAGTTATCTCATGGGATGAGTGAAAGCTACTACCTTGGTAGAAAGAGTTACCACCTCGAAAAGTGTGAAAGCCACCTTAGAGGCCATTTTGGAAAGGGCTACCTTAGAGGATGTGTGAAGCTACTACCATCTCTTTATTTTGTGTTGTTTATAGATAAATAAGTCCCCTTATACCTAGAACTTTGAGGAGTATAAGTTGGGTCGACTTGAGTGAGTTTACACACACTTATACGATTTCAGGTTTGTTGCCCTTTTTTATTCGAGTTTTTAGCTAGAGCATTGATTTTTCGTATTTGGTGTTGAAATTTTCCTTACTTGTAGAATGCTTCCCTTGCATGCTTTGGTGAACCTAAGGCCAAGAACTTTTAATATTTCCTTCTTCTATGGTTCAATGTTTTATTTTTTTGTTTGCCAAAAGCTTAAGTGTGGGGGGATTTTATAAGTGCTTGTGTATTAGTAAGATGAAGTACTCTTTTCTTACGATGAGCATTTCTTTTCTCAGATTTTATCGCTAATACATGTGTTTTTATGTTCTTTTTGTGCATGAAGGGTTGTGGAGTCAAATGTAGAAGAAGGAAGCCAAAGTAGATTGTGATTATACTTTGTTGATGGAATCTTGGAGTGAACAAACGTGAAGACACAAGTTATGCAAGTGAAGATACAAGTTGTGCTCGAAAATATGTGAATGTGTGCCAACCTCCATGCGCTCAAGCAATTACATGGTTTGGAGGGGCACAAAGGCAGTCACATTTGCTGTATTCCGATTTGTGCAGTGCTAGCAAGATCTTCATCAATGTTATCCCTTATTGAAGAAGCGATGCAATCTATGGCGTAGACATGTGCCCGTTTATGTTGCCTCGATGAAAAGTGTGGATTCGAGAGTATTTTTGGCGGAGTATTGTAGCAAGTTACTATAGCAAATCACGGTAGCAATTTACTGTAGCAATTACTGTTCACAGGATGTAGAAAATCAGATTCCTACAGATTCACACGGCCGTGTGGAAATTCCACATGCTCGTGTGGATTCTCGATTCCAACCCAATATAAAGCCGCGATTCAGCCCAATTTGAGAACCTTTTTTCCATCTTTTCTCCATCTTTTCCCCAACTTTGGAGAGGCCTACGGCTAGGGTTTAGAGGGTTTTGGCAAGGTTTTTGGAGTGGTTCTATGGCTATTGACACCACGTTCCTTTGGAAGAGAGTTATTGGGGAAGCTTTCGTCGGTACCGATCCGGCGAGGTGTGCCCTAGGCTTGACAAGAGAACCTTTGAAGAGGACAAGGCTACTCCACAAGACCATCGACACAAATACCGAGGGGGTTTTACTTATGGATTGCATGTTTTTACTTTCGATTTTATTATTGATTGTATCTTGCTCCATGGAGATCTAAACCCCTAGTGGGTACTTATACTTATAAACCCTAGGATGTTATTGTTTCATTGATCTTTTATTATGCTTTCCTTTATTGATGTCTTTAATTGAGAGTTCTAATCTTGAATGCTTGTTGAATGATTTCTCCCTTAGAGTGATACTAGGGTTGAGACTCTACATTGGTAGTCCTTGTGAGTGAGTGACACACCATGAGGGTTAGACAAAGCAAGATTGGAGAGGGTCAAGAGGGTGAATCGAGAGGTAGCGGAGCGTCTCCTTTCCCCTTCATTGTGATCAATCCTACCTCCATGTTCCAAGAGTTCTTTGCGGTCACAATAGAGTGAAGTGCTAAGAGAGGAACTCTGCTGGGGCTTAGTTGCAAGAGCAACGGAGTGAAGCTTTGAAGTAATCCTTAGTGTTGGGGCTTAATTGCGACTAGGGGTTTTTCGCTTGGACCAAAGGGTCAGACCTATATTACGGAATAGGTTTTATCACTTGGAATCCCTAGAGCTTGTTGCAACTATATGCAATGTGAGGTGTTGAGACTGATTGATTTCTCCACCGGGGCATAGTGTAGAGTTAGTCATGGTAAACCTTAGGTTTGGGACCGTGTATTTTAGGATATCCACGACTCATTAAGCATTAGTTAAGAGACATAATAGTTGGTCTTACACTTGAAGCAATAATCTTAGGGGGAGCAATGTTCGAGTGCCCCACTTTCTATCGATTGCCTTTCCTCTCATTTTATTGCACCCTCTTTCTTATTTTCTTTAGTTCTTTTCATATTGACTTTGTTCACACCACTATTGATTCATTTTCACTTTAATTAAATAGCAATCTTTGTGTTTCTGATCACTATTCTCTATGGATTCGACTACCCACTCACTGGAGTATTATTACTTTGACAAACCCGAGCACTTCCGGGTCACACACAAGGGGTGTGTCATAATGTTACAAATGCAAACATTAACTCATCCGTGTTATGTACTATAGACTTTTATATGTAAATCTTTGCTCCCTATTTTTATATAGTTTCAATTTCATAGTTTTGACAACCTGTGTCTAAATCAAAAATGGTTCCACTATAGAGCAACACCCCATTGAGTGACCAAAGATTAGAAGCACATGTATACACATGGATTTAAACCTTGATTCTAGTAGGCATAATATATGCTCTTTATATTGTACCCAATCCTTATTTGGACTTAGTGTCTCATTAGAAATTTGTGCATGCATTAAGGGTAAAATTGTCATTTAGCATTAGTGACATTTTTGTATGTTCGCACAATGGTTTTTGTGTGAAATTCAACCAAAACCCGTGGCAATTCGGTCATTTGAACCCTTCTTTATTCTCTCTTTTAATAGAAGGCAAAATGGCAATTTTATCATTTTCTTTTAAAAAAAAAGACAGAAACTTTACCTTACATACACCTCTCTCTCTCTCTCTCTCTCTCTCTCTCTCTCTCTCTCTTTCTTTCTTTCCTTCTTTCTAGCTTCAACTATGAGTCCTCTTCTTTTTCTTTGATTTCAACGGCCGATCTCAATGAATCAATGCCCAAAAAAACTCTCTCTCTCACTTTTTCTTGAGTATGGTATGAGGTCTTACCTTAGTTTTTCCTTTGTATACTCGTTTAATTTCGTTGTTTTCCTCATTTCAAATCCTAGGGCTATAATTTCATGAATATCGTTAAATCATGGGTAATTTGGGCTCAAAATGGAGACCTTGTTTTTGTTAATATTTTGCCTTGAAAAATCCTTTTAAAATGGTGTTGTAAATTCTAGTAAAAATTCTTTGTTTTGGTTAGCTTACTATTGCACTTTCAGGTTACTCAGCAATTTTGGGTGACTGTATCACTAAAATTTTACTCTCATTTCTTTTGCCTCTTAGGTCCAAAATGAAGCTCTTCATGCTTGAACTTCATTAGTATTAGTTTTACTTGAGTATAAGGCTTTTCGAGTCCGAAATCATGTCATTTTGCCCTATATCTCTAGTATTTGTATGTAGAGCACATAAACCCCATGCATTATGCATTTTAGCTTGTCATTCTCGTATTCATCACTATATGAATTCTAGGCATGTGTCTAGGTGGTGAAACATCTTTGAAGAGAAAAATAAATCACCAAAGTGTGGAACGTGTCTCGAGACGAGATGACCTATTCAATGAGTGGTTGATTTGTGTTTGCATAGCCTAATAAGAGTAGTATAGTATTTATTTACATGTTTTGCGTTCTATTTCTCATAATAAATTATATTTTCACCAAAGGTGGATTTATTAGAATGGTTTTTACATATTTTGTGCACTTGAAATCTATGGATGCATTTTATTAAAAACTTGAATATCTATTTTTGTTTATATTGAAAGAGATATGTTCATATGCATACATATTTATACTCAAAAGTGAATACAATTTAATGTTTCCTTGTTTAGCCAATGTATGGTGATTTATAGAGTTGATCTTGAGAGTATGATCTTTGAGTCGAAAATGTTGAATGATGGTTTCTTGAGATGTAAATTGAAAAATGAGATGCTTTATGCATGAGTCTGAGCTTTGATGGTGACTAAAAGTGACGACTCGATCCCGAACTTATGTTTGACATTGTAGTAGGGGTCCCCATGGTCCTACCTAATAGGAGACGGCATGGATGACCCTATGTTTACCTTGGTCAAGAGGTTTGTAGAACCATTGACACGAATCAAGAAAGGTGATATTTTCATTCGTGTGAGAGACTCAAGGTCACCACACGGGGATTTTAGTGCCCAACGCAAAGGGAGGCAACGTTCTGAATTTGAAAATTTAAAACACCTTGGTGGTCTCGTATCTAGTGGAGGCCATGATTAGATTGGGAATGATTTGAGGCCAGCCTATGGTTTGTTTGATTTTGATTAGTGTCTCGAAAACTTTATTTGTATTTTTCAATAATCATTCATATTTGAACCGTCAATTTGTTGAGCTTTTTTTGTTGTTGTTGTTGTTGTTGTTGTTGTTGTTGTTGTTGTTGTTGTTGTTGTTGTTGTTGTTATTATTAGAAAGAACTATTTTTGATGCAATACTATTTATAAATCATTGTGATTATTCTTTTATGTCCTTAACTACATTTGAAAAATTTATTATTATTATGGAATACTTTAATACTCTGTTAAGTCTATGCTGTCACTACTCATTGAGTAACACCCGTTACTCACCACTCTCTACTCTCTCTCCTTTCTCTCGGGTTGCAATGTTGAAGTTAGTTGTGCTAAGCTATTCATCGAGTGATTTGCATTCCCCTCTTATGTCTAGGTCGAATTATGTTTTGGCATGTAGTATATATGGATCGACTAGACCTTATCCTTATGTTTTGTTGTTGTATTCATACTCCCTGTATTTTTAGTGGGCGATAACCATAACTTCATATTTTGATGATGTTCTCTGTATTTAATATCTCTAATATTTGAGAATCTTGATCTATCTTTATTGTTTAGTTTATGATCATCTTTGTGAGATTGTGAATCGGGATTATTGAGCCTTGTGGCGAATTAGGTGTGGGGTAAAATATAGCCCTCTCTCTAGTTGTCGTAGCGATTGCCACGTGTTTGGTTAGGGTCGGGACGTGACATTTTATATAAATAATCTGGGCATTGTAGAACTATTTGCCCAACATAGACCAAAAATAATGTAAGTAAAATGATGGATGTACTTTTTAAACTACAAATAAGTTATTCGACTCAAAAAAATTTAAATAAAATAAAAATTTATCATTGATTTCTCAAATTAATTATTTTTTTAAAATATTATTATAAAGTGTGAAGCCAATTTAAGGAAAAAACTATATTTAAATAGATTTAACAAAAATTAAAAATGAATAGATTTTAAACAAATAAATTTAAAAAAATATGCAAAAAAGTTTCCTGTTTTAATAATAATAGTTCTCAAAAATCAATGGATTTTGAAAAATTAATAAGTTTATAAAAATAACAATTTAAAAAAAAAGGTTTTAAAATTAAAAAAAAATCATTTTAGTGATTATAAGAATAAATTATCAAATTAAAAAAGCCATTTCTTATAGTCCTTGCTAGGTGTTGATTTGGCACTAATGAAAGACTAATGCTATTTAGGCCGAATAGATAGGTCAAATAGATAGTCCGAATGACGTGGATGTTAAGTTGGCATCCATGTCAACATCCACTTTATTTTTATTTCTCTTTTTTGAAAAAGAAAAATTCATTCCATGTAAGTGCATAATTCATTTACCTCACTATTTGTAATTTTTAAAATTTAAGGATTTATACTAAACTCTAAGCCCTAATATTATAAAATCTTAAACCAAAATATTATAAATCTTACACCCAAAATTCAAAAAATCTAAATGCTAAATCCTAAAGCCCTAAATCATAAATCCTAAGGTTTGGGGTTTAATGTTTAAGGTTTAGGGAGGGTGTTTCGAATTTATTGTTTATACTAAGGGGTTGTTTGGTTGGCTTTAAGTCAAATTACATGTAAGTGAAATTTACAGTGTAAGTGAAAATGCTATATTTTAACTTACATTATTGTTGTTTGGTTTGATGTAAGTAAAATGTTGAATTTACTTTTTATGTGTTTGGTTTGAGGTTTAGATGATAAAGAAAAATTAAAGTTTTTCTATAAAAAAGAGAGAAAGAATGATGTGAATACTGACATTAATGCCAATTTAGCATTCAAGTCATTCAGACTACCAATTCAACCTAAATATCATTATTGCTAATGAAATATCTCTAATTCTCATGGACGGAATATTTGTGGTAACTAAAAAAAAAAGAAAAATTACCTTTTGGTCCCTGGGAAGTTTCATTCTTCCTGTTCATTCCCTTTGACTTTTTCCATATTCCATATAGTCCCTTCTTTATTATTTTCATTGCCCTTTCAATCCTTGCCGTCAAACTCGTCAGTTAAGTGGATGTGAATTGTTAAGGTTGCCCTTGTCTCAAAAGCAAAGATTGGAGGGATTTTTCCCTCTATGTCACACCTACTTTTGAAGAAAAAGTAAAGGCAAATTCCAAGGAAGTGTACAATGTCAGAACTTTTCAATTTTTTTTATCAAATTCTTCTTCTTTTTCTTCTTCTTCTTCTTCTTCTTCTTCTTCTTATTCATCTTGTTGTTGAAGCTTCCCGTTTTTTTGTTCTCCTTCGATTCTTCATTGTCCTCGTTGTTATTCTACACCTTCTTGAGGCCTGGAAAAGAGTTTTCTTAGGTTCATCATTGTCTCATTTTTTTATTCTCCATCTTGTAGAGACCGTGGGGAAAGTTTTTTGAGGTTCTTCATTTTCTCATTTTTATAGTAAGTAACAGCCGATAACTTTTGTGGCTTTTTCAAATTTCATACATGTGTTCATAATCAATGGAAACCTTTTCTGACGTGGCACAATATAAAGGAGAAGGACGTATGCTTTAATTAACCATATTCAGTTCATGGGAAACAATAATTAGTAACATATGTGAGCGGTGTGCATTGGATGTTTCCCGAGTAAGGGTAAAGTTCGTGATATTTGACGCGTACAAAATGCTTTGCTAAATCTAGTGCCCATTACCTTTAATTTTCGTGTTTCTGTGTAATTAAATGCTTTTATGTGTATTAAATTAACTTCATGTGTTTCTGTAGTAACAGTACTTGCTGTGTAATACTTTCTGTGTAATATTATGCATTCTTGTGTAATATTATTCATTTCTGTGCAATTTTTAAGTTTGATGTGTAATAAACGTTGTTATTGATATTGTCTGTCATATGTATTGTTATGTAGGGACTCCTTCTCATCAATTATGAACGCCGATATCGAGACTTTCAGTCCCAGCATTCTCCTGCAGGGGTGCTCAGTATTGCCATCATTGAGAATGATGGTGAGCAATTCAAACGCGCATTCTTCTCATTTTGGGCTTGTTTGTTGGGGTTCAAACAAGGGTACATGCCATTGCTTTTTGTTGAGGAAATACATTTGCTTGGCCAGTACGACCGGATTCTATTAGGTGCAACCGGTAAAGACGACAAAGAGGGTATCTTCAATGTAGTATTCGTTGTCGTTGACAACAAAATAGATGAAAATTGGACTTGGTTTCTTACCACTCTCAAGGAGGCATTGTACGGTCAAGACGACTGCGCAAAAGTTGTTACATTCATCTCGGATCGATCCAAGGGTCTTGTGAACGTAGTTGTGAGAGTTTTCATCTCATCGCGTCATGATTATTGTCTGTGCCATTTGGAGGCCAACTTTATGAAGGCTAATGACATACTTGGGAAATCATTGAAAAAACAATGTTGGGCACTAATCATCAAAATTGCGTACGAGTACACATCTAAGGAGGTCGACGATGCAGTCAGTGAACTTTCATTTACTTCGGCCAATGCACACGCTTGGTTGTTACACAAAGTCCGACATTGATCATTGGTCTAACTATTTGTTCAAGGGTATACGGTGGTACGAGATGTACTCGAATGTAGCGGAGTCTTTCAATGACCATAAAGGCAAGACATCTACAAGTAACGAGCATGATCAATTCTATAAGGTTAGATTAAATCTACAATTTAGTGGTTTTCTGTGTATTAGTAAATGTTAGTATGTAAAATTTTTTATTAGTGTGTAAACCCATTTGTTCCTATGTAGTACTAGGCGGTCATGTGTAGATAAAACTGTTAATGTGTAAAACTTTTTATAACTGTATACTACCTAACATTAATGTGCAAAATAGTATTTTCATATGTATTATTTTATGTTTGTGTGTACAATATTACGTTCGTGTGTAATATTATCATTACTTGTGTAGTAAATATAGTTAATGCTTAAAATCGTACATTACTATGTATTATTATAGGTTTGTGTGTAACATTAATTGTTTATATAAATTACCAACTTTCAGTTAGTTTCTCGCATATTAATGTGCATGTTTAAACTTATGAACATGCTAGCAGAGCGGTGCGAAGTGTCGGCCAGGTGGGATACATACCTTTGCCCTGAGATACGCTAGAAGCTTGAACAAATTGTCGAACACAATCGATTTTTGTGGGTGGGCTGATCAATCGATGACACTTACGAAGTCATTGTGGACTATCAATTAAAAATCCTTTATGTAGTTATTTTACTTATTTTGAAGTTTCTACTGTTTACATGTATGTTTACATGTAGGTGTGTGTATACTTTATGTGTTTCCTTTGTAATAAAATGCATTTTTGTGTAATGTTAGATGTTCTTGTGTAGTATATAATGTTCCTGTGTAAGTATTTTTTTTTTTGTTTAATTATGTTTGTTCCTGTGTAGTTATAGTTGTATTTGTGTACTATATAATTTTTTCTGTTTATATGTGTTTGAAGTGCTGAAATAAAAATTTTACCCAGAGAAAAATAAATAATAAATAATAATAAATAAATAAATAATAAATAAATAATAAGAATAATATTAATGAATAATAAATAAATAATAAATTAATAAAAAAAATAAAAAATAAATAAGAAGAAGAAAAAGAAGATAGATGGTAATCTCGCCATTTCGCATGGTTGGAGTCTCCATTCAGAGGGGTAACTTGATAATTGCCACTTAACCCTGTATTTCACACCGTTATAGAATTTGAACTAGATTATAAAAGCTCAATAAAAGAGGGATTTTTAAGGAAATGAGAAACTAGCAGGGACTTACCGGGAAAGTGCAAACTTCTCCGGGACTATTAAATACTTTCTGCTTTTATAAAAGACCATATTTATTTAATTAAATAATTATTATATTGAATTTAATGGCATGCCGTATTTATTAAGAAAGTTAAGGGTAGTTCTGGAATTTGAATTCCTGCTCCTTCTCATGAGATTCATTCCGGGCTCAACATCTCAAGTCTCTTCTCTGCTCGCCATCGATTGAGAAAGAGAAAGAGAAAGAGAAAGAGAGAGAGAGAGAGAGAGAGAGAGAGAGAGAGGGAGAGCAATCTCATCGTCAATGGCATCGCAGCAAGAGCGCGAGGGTTTGGTCTACATCGCCAAGCTTGCCGAGCAAGCCGAACGCTATGAAGGTACGCTTGACAAGCTCTTCCCTTCCGATGATCCGATCTAGGGTTGGCGTTTTTGATCCGATCTTGAACTTCTTTCTTGTTGCAGCGATGGTGGAGTCGATGAAGAAGGTGGCGAAGTTGGGTGTGGATCTTACTGTGGAGGAGCGGAATCTCCTTTCCGTGGGGTACAAGAACGTGATCGGAGCCCGTCGGGCGTCGTGGCGAATCCTTTCGTCGATCGAGCAGAAGGAAGATGCCAAGGGGAACGATAACCATGTCCGACTGATCCGGGAGTATCGCCAGAAGGTGGAGTCTGAGCTCGCGAACATCTGCAGCGATATCATGACTGTGATTGATGAGCATCTCATCCCTTCTTCATCTGCTGGAGAATCGTCTGTCTTCTTCTACAAGATGTGAGTGGGATCTGGGCTTTCTTTGTTGCAATTTCTTGGGATCTGTGGTGATTTTTTTTTGGGTTTTAGATTTCTTCTTTTCATCATTGCAGGAAGGGGGATTATTATCGATATTTGGCGGAGTTCAAGTCTGGAACGGAAAGGAAGGAGGTTGCTGATCTTTCTCTTAAGGCCTATCAGGTAAAAGGCCTTTTTATGGTTTTTGTATTTTCGGTTTTTTTTTTAATTTTTTTCCCCATTTTTGAAATTATTAGAATTAGATTTTTTTTTGTTTGTCATTTGTGCTGCTTTAATTGGAGTTAGGGGTGTATTTGAGCCGAGCCGTTCGTGAGTAGCTCGGTGTTCGGCTCGATAAAGGCTCGTTCGTGTTTAGCTCATATTGTAAACGAGCCAAACTTGAACATCATTTTCAAACTCGATTAATAAACGAGCCAAACTTGAGCAGCCAAAAGCTCGGCTCGTTTTGGCTCGCGAACACAGCTCGTGACCAAGCTCATGAACAAGCTCGTTTATAAGCTCGATTGTGAGCTCGTTTATATATATATATATATATATATTACATTATATATATGTATATGTATATTAAGGTGTATATGTGACTATGTCATTGTTGTCAATTTGAGTTACACATATAGGGCTATAAACTACTATTCGAAGGCTAAGCTCATTAAAAGCTCAGGTCAACTAGTTCATTAAGTTAAATGAGCTCATAAGATAAAAGAACCAAGCTTGAACACCACCAAACTTGGCTCATTTAATCTTGTGAAGAACTTGTTTATTGTATAATTAAAAGCTCGTTTATAGTATCATTTATAATTTTATTTGTAACAATCATTAATATAATTAAACTCAAATCGAGTTGAGTCACACTTGATAATGATTCATTAAATAAATTTACTAAATAAAAATATAAAATATAAAAAAAATAGTCAAGCCTTAATCAAGTTAGCTAGCTAAGTCTAAGCTTCGAATTTTCTTAACAAGTTGAGCTCGAGCATGAAGCTCGAAAGAAGCTCGATTAGAGTTCGAGTTCGGTTAAAATATCCAAGCTTGAACATAAAAAAATGAAGCTCGAAGAAAGCTCGGCTCGAGTTCAAGCTCGATTAAATAGTAATGAGCCAAGCTTGAACAAAGCAAAGCTCGGCTCAGCTTGGCTCGTTTCCAGCCCTAATTGGAGTGCAACTTTGTGGAGTATGTTGTTAGTAGGTTTGCTTCTGTAAAGGAATTGCTTCCTATTTCTTATGCTATTTTTTTTTTATTTTTAGTTTTTTTATACATATAAATGCTTTATTCCTCTGCCTTTTTGAGCTTTATGGAATGTTTGTTTTGATTTTTCAATGATTTTTCTCTAGTCTTGAAGCTACAATAGAGTGTTGTGAATTTGTACTACTGTAATTGGAGTGTGGCTTTCTATAGCATGTTATTACTAATTTTGCATCTGAAAAGTGAATTGCTTCCAATTTATTATTATTCTATCATTATTATTATTATTATTATTATTATTTTTTTATTTTTTTAATATGTCAAAGCGCTTTATTCCATTGCCTTTTTGAGCTTTACTGGAATCACTATTTTGATTTTTGTTATGATTGTTCCCCAGTTATGAAGTTATAATTGGATGTTATAAATTTGTGCTACTTTAATTGGAGTGTGGTTTTTATGTTGTGTGGTGTTAGTAAATTTGCATTTGAGAAGGGAATTGCTTCTTTTTTTTTAAAATTTTTTTTTAAAAGCTTTTCTATCAAAGTGCTTTATTCCACTCTTTTTTTAGCTTTATTGTTATTGCTTGTTATGATGTTTTGTGATTTTTCCCCAGTTTTTAAGTCATGATTGGATGTTGTAAATTTGTGCTACCTTAATTGTAGTGCAGGTTTAGATAGTGGGCTTTAAGTGTTTTGCATCTGGAAAGTGAACTGCTTGTCTGCTTCTAATTTCTTATGCTTTTTTTTTTCAAGAAAAAAAATATATGGCAATAACTTATCCCATTGTCTTTTGGCTTTATTGAAATGCTTGTTTTGATGTTTTATGATTTTCTATAGATTTTGAAGTTATAATCAGATGTTGTAAATTTCTGCTACTTTAAATGGAGTGTGGCTTTATATAGTGTGGTGTTAATAGTTTTTCATCTGATAAGTGAAGTTCTTCAATTTATTAAGTCTTATGTTTTTTTTAAAAGTTCTTTAAAATTTTTCGTTTTTTAATATCAGTTAATCAAAATGCCTTTTTTTTTTAATTTTTTTTTATGTTTTTGGCCTTTATTGGAGTGTCTGAAATTTTTTGTCTTCTGCTTGTTATGCGTGAAGTTCTGCTGGTATTGTATTTAATCCAAGTGTGTTGCATAATTACTTGATTTGAATTTTTGAGTTCTACAAATGTGGTATTTGGTATATTTTGAAGACAAATCCAAAGATTGTGTAGTGAACTGAATAACATTTTTAATCTATCTCAGTCTATGCTATATTTGCCTTAACTTTGCAATTTATCCTTTCAGCTGCAAAATATGACTTATGATTTCTCCAATAGTTTGAGGAAGCAATCTTACTCCGAGTACTTGCTCCATGTTTATTGCGTAATGGCATGATTAATGTTTCTTTTTAAGTCTGTTATCTTTCCAAATGTGTCCTCCAACCTATATAACAATTGTTTATACACCTCTCAAATTTGAAATCATGTTGTCTATTTTAATTTTTATGTTTAATATGTATTTTGTATCTGCAGGCAGCTTTCAGTACAGCTGAGTCAGATCTGCCTCCTACTCACCCAATTCGGTTGGGATTGGCATTAAATTTCTCAGTATTCTATTATGAGATCATGAACTCACCTGAAAGGTGTATTATAATATACCGTAGACTGCCATGTTATCTGCTTCACTATTTTCTTTTCTAGTTCTAAATTTCTCTTTTGATTATTTTATTTTAGGGCTTGCCACCTTGCCAAACAAGCTTTTGATGAAGCTATTTCAGAACTTGATACACTCAATGAGGAATCTTACAAAGATAGTACTTTGATCATGCAACTTTTGAGGGATAACCTCACTTTATGGACTTCTGATATCCCTGAGGATGGAGGTAATTTAATATTCTTATGTAATTTATGAAAGTTCATGGTCACAGTGTTACATTGAAGGTTATTCTTGATCTTCTTACCAACCTTAAAAATCCCTCTATTTATAATGCTTTGTGAACATGCCAAGCTTTATATCAGGATGTGACATGCTCTTGTTGACCAATGTATATATTCCTTCCATTTGGATGACATTTCGATTAGATCTCTGCGATCTTTAAAGACACATCATTGCTATTTCCTAATATCTTGCTAGAAAGGATTGAGGTGGCAATCTTACCTTCCAAGCTTGTGTTTGGAGCCATTGCTCAATCTATTTTGGGTGGTACTTTGCTATATTTTTGGTTTTACATATAAACTTTGTACTATACCATTTTTCATGGATTCTTTATTCATGCTCCCAAAAAATGCTCAGTGTTCAGAGTTCCTCATTGAGCTTAAAAGTTAAAACTAGAAGTTTCTCTTTTGGTTTTTTCAATTTGTTCCTCTTCATTTTGTAAAAGTACAAGGTGTCATATTCATAGGATAAATGATGAAGAATCTAATAGGGCACTGATTTATTTTTACATGGGTTGCAAACAAACATAATAACGTGATCAATTTTGGGACTTATTTGTTTAACATGAAATTGAATGATATTCTTTTAGCTATTGCAATCGGTTTTATCTCATTATGTAGCACCAGGTGTGTATACTATCTTTAGAAAATAAATGGTGTATGATCTAGTGGGTGCTGATGTTATATTACATATGCTGGAGGGAAAATGTAACTTACATTTGAACATTTTACTAATGAAATTCATGGTTACTTTTTCTGGGGAAAAAAATTTCCTATCTTAGTATTCTGAAATTGACGTGATGGAACCTATTTAGGCCTTTGATTGTGTTGACTGCCTTCTTGTTTTATAACCTAGAACTTAAACAATGTACTTGGACGAGATAATTGACTTGAATCAGCCCATCACAACTGATTATTTCATCAGAGAGTGGAAACACATTATGATAAAATTGGAATTTCAAGGCTTATGATCAATGATATATCTATGTTTTTGACGTTAATAGATTACAACCCCAAAGTTTTTAAGTTGAATTTGATTAGAGATACAGTGGCGAACCTAGTGCTGTCATTTTATTCGAGATATTCAACTTTTTTATTTGTTTCTCATTCCATTCTCTTGATTCCAACTCCATCATGCATGATGGATGACGTGACATTGTAGATTTGTGCTTGTTCTAGGCATTCCTTGATTGTTATAGGTGCAGAAGTGTGTTCTATATGCATGTGACCCATGTTTTCTGAACATATCCTCTTTCAATTCCGTTATTGTCATACTTATATATCACGGCTATTCTCATGGTTGTTCCTGTCCACTCTCTGGATGATGAATAGTTAACTTGATAGCTCTTCATTAACAACATTGTCTATTGCTTATCTGCCTTTCTCATGGTTGTTCCTGTCCACTCTGTAGATGTTGAGTGGATAGCTCTTTATTAACAACATTGTCTTTATCTATGTCTGCTATTCTCATGGTTGCTCCTGTCCACTCTCTGGCCTTCCTGCATGACCAATGTACTTAGTGTAGGGGGAATGTTTTCTTTGAAGTCTTTCTTTATGGGTAAATTCTTATTGCTGTTTCATGACAACAGAAGATGTTGTGAAGGAGAGTACTGCAAAGGTTGGTGCAGTGGAAGATGTTGAGGTTGGTTTTGCATGGTTTATATGTTTGACTTAGCTTGTGATAGTAAAGTAAAGCCGCCTTCTTATTTTGACTCACCTGCTTATACTCTTAACCTTTGAATTTTTGGAAAATAAGATGCAGTGAAGGAAGCCACTGAGGACCCCGGACTAGATGTGAAGAAGGCAGCTATTTCTGTGAAGGCAAATGGTTTGGTTTCTCTTGCGTGTTAGATTTTCATGTGATTGTTGATTGTAATGATTGTTGTACCAACACATCCTTCTAGGATTTGTTTTGGCTATCAATGGATTGTTTCTGCAACCTGTTACAGAACTGGTATCAATTGAGAGATCGGTGTGACGTATATATATATACATGATGTGGCTGCTTTTGAATGTTATATTATTTAGGGAAGAGAACTTTAATGCTTTTACTTGTCTACAGGCCTAGCTTTTCAAAAAGGATCAGGCCTGATTGGCCATTGAAAGGGCCAAACTGGAACAGCTTGGACCAGTTTAATCATGCCAAGAACATCGCATTCCAGCTAACGTTGTTTAGTTGGCTGAGGAACAAATTGTCTGGGGGAGATAAACAGTCGAGGTTTTAAGGGTGGTGGTTGCTGGCAATTTTAAGAATGTGGATTATTTAGTGGTCTTTGATCAATAAAAAGGTAGGTTTGCAAAAAATCTTCTAGTAAATGGCCTGCAAGGTATTGAGGTTGTTTCCCTTTTTGCTAAGTGTGATATTTTGATCTAGTGGAAGGAATTGCTCTTGAAGTGTCATTTTTCTAATTGGAGAATAAAAAAAGAAAGTGTTCTTTGAGATCTTGGAAGTCCCTTTGGGATTGACTGCCTTCCTTATCTCATTGCTTCTCATTTTCGATCCAATTATCTTGGATCTATTTCAAGAACAGTATGCAGATTGAAAAGGATTCAAATATGTTGATTTGGCATTCACCAGGCTCGTCAAAGCTTTATTGGAGTTCAGACCAATTGGGTTTTTCATAAATTTATGTATTGGATTTTTTTTCTTTAAAATTCTCGTTGCCTCTTTGCTAACCATATTAAATTATTATCAGGAGGAATGACTAATGGCGCTCAAGCTATGTTTGTTGGTGCTAGACAATTTTGCTTGATAGTATCAAATGATGCAGGAGATGATTCTTTCTTGGTGGTCTTCAAAGATAAACTGAGGTGGTCTTTCCTTTCTGAGGTGTTGTACTGTGGTCTTAAGAGAGGTAAGTTGATCAGGTGAAGCTAGTCGGATCGACCTCGATAAGTTGGACCCAATAGTTTTTGACCCAAAATAAACTTGCTAATTAGTGTGTCAATATTGTCTCGTTTCTTTATCGGTGTTGACTAACTGAATTTGAGCAAAAGTCATATTTATCACCTGCAGACAAATCATGAGACTGTCACCTAGCAAGTTTTAATTTATGCATAAAATTTCCAACATGAGGTTTCCACCTATTTGAAATATAAAAGTGAAGCCCACCCTGAAATGTTGTACTTTTAGACTCTTAAATTTTTGTAGGTTACAAATGGCAATATCTATTAACTACTATTTTATCACATTGGTACTTTAAAAGTCGGTGTAGATGCTCTATTGAGTTTCAAAGCTGGTGAAATGCTATTCTGAGGACTCACATGCCAACAGAAACTCTAGATGGCACGGTCATGATACGGTAGCAGGTGGATGATTGCGGATGATCTTCTCAACAACAGTGGTGTGCTTTTTCTAATGGCTTATATATTTCCAGCAAGTTTCCAAGAAGTGTTTGAAAATAGTGTACTGGTTGATGGAGATGACTGCTATTTGCGGAATGATGCTCAAGATGGAACTTAACAACATAAATGAGAACACTGGGAGGTGGCAAAATCTTGCATTATTACAACTGGGCTGTGCAAACACTTAGGTTATTCGAATTAAACCATTTATTATTATTTTTTTAAATTCTGTTATATTTAACCGAATTTTATATGAAATTAATATTTATTATATTATAAATAAATAAAATTTTAAAAATACTTTGGTATTTCAGTTTTGTGGAACAAATCTGGTTTCCCGTTTGTTACAGAGAAATTTGTTTTTAGTTGTTGACTTATAGATATGCAGACAAAAAAGTAAGACATTCTAATCACGTCAACATTTTTAAAACATATGATGTGCTTGGCATGTTGAAATTTAAATATTTTACTATACATAGATTGTGTTGATGTTCAGATTTATGTATCGAATGGATCCAGATAGAAGTAGTGGTGGCACAGGACCCGTCGGGTTGTGGTTCACTGGCCCACCGACCCGGACCCGGTCCGACTGGGGTGTAGAACTCGTTAGGCCTAGGCCTGCAATCGAGCCGAGCCGAGCCGAGCTTTGAAGTGTTTGAACTCGGCTCGACAGAATTAACTACTGGCTCGAGCTCGGTTCGAGCCCAAAATTGTAAGCTCGAGCTCGGCTCCAGATAATAAAATTAAGCTCTAGTTCGGTTCGAGTTCGGCTCGGAAAAAAACTCATTTATGCTATAAACGAGCCGTGCTCGAGCTCGGCACGAAAGAAGTTTATTTATAATAGAAACCGAGCCGAACTCGAGCTCGGCTCGTTAATGAGCTTGTAAGCTCATTAAATCATATTTAGCTCGAGTTTGAGCTCATTTAATATATCAATATTAATTAATGACTTATGCTTGTAGATATTGGTAGTAGTTAGTAAATTTTAATTAATAACTTTAGATAATGTCAATATTGCATATATAACCCAAATCTAAATGATTACATATATCATTTATATGGTGAAAATCAGTATTATATAACTCTTAATTTATATGTATGATGATAATGTCAATATGGGATGTATATGGTTATTAATAATAGTGCAAGTATATAATATAAGATACTTATTATAGACTAAATTATGTATACATGGATCTATCATGCATGCATAGATGGATGTGTGTGTGCTCCATGAATAATGTAACTATGTAAGATACTCAGGCCTCAGGGTGCGTTTGGTTAGCTGTAATTAAAAAAGCAGTGGATTTCTATTATTAAATTAATTTATAAACATATTATTATATTTTGTAATAATATGGAATTTTAATTTTTCCAAATTTTGTAAATAATTTATTAACTAAATAAAAAGTTAGAGATTAAAATTGAGACGGTGAGCTCAATGAATTAAAAAAACTTTTTATTTATTATTTCTAAGTTGAAAACTTATTTATATTCAAATAATTCAATATATATACAATTGAAGATAATAAATTTGATATATTAACATTAAGCAATTGAATATATATACAATCTCATATTATTTAATTCTTTTATTAATTTTAATACAATAATTTAAAAAATAAGACATAAAAAAAATAATGGGAGGGTTGATAACCCCGGTATCGGGGAGTTAGTAACCACGACACCGAGGGTTATATCTCCATTAAAAAAATAATGGGAGGGTCGATAACCTAACCCCGGTGTCGGGGGTTAGTAACCACGATGTCGGGAGTTATCAACCCTCCCATTATTTTCTTTTTAATGATTCTTTTTTCTTATTTTGAACAGTATTAATTAATATATTCTCACATAAATTAAACTAGAAAAATTTATGCACTAGAATTAAATATGATTTATATACAACAAAAGAATTATGGGTATATAGAAACATTATTAATTTACCATGAATGTTGCATTTCCAGAACATTCATATATATATATATATATAAAACAAAGGCTGAAATCCCAAACAATAAACATAATAAGCAAAAAATTAGACCAACCAAATAAAGAGATAATTATTTTTTAAAATTCTCTCAGTCTCTTCCTTTTGGTTTTTTATTTTTATTTTTTTATAAATTAATGCCAATAGTCTAAAAAACTAGTATTTTTTTAAAAAATATCTATTAAACTTATTATTTGGTTGGTAGTGGTAGATATTTTTTAAATTGGTTTATAACTTTATATATCATAAAAATTTATATTTTTAGAAAATATTTTTAGAAAATCTATATCATACTTGTTAGGAGGCTCGCGAGCAAGCTTGTTAAGAAGTCTCGCGAGCCTGCTCGTTAGAGCTTGTTTGTTATAAGGTCGCGAGCCTGCTCGATAGAGCAAGTTTGTTAACGAGCAGGCTCGCGAGCCTTAACGAGCCGAGCAGTATGTGTCTCGAGCTCGGCTTGTTTATAACTTCGAGCTCAAAATTCTGGCTCGAGCTCGGCTCATTTAGTTAATGAACGAGCTTTTTCGGAGCCGAGCTTCGAGTAGCCCATGAACGGCTTGGTTCATTTGCAGCCCTAGTCAGGCCGGGTTGGCCCGTCTAACCTGACGAGTTCGGGTCACAGAAAACTGGATCCGGAACTGGCCCGGTTTCCATGTTGACCCGGCGGGGCGGGCATGTTGAGCGGGTTGGGTTGGCTGGTCAACCCGGCGGGCCTGGCAGGATTGGGCCACTCGATAAAAAAATTAAAAAAATTCTAAAAATTTCCGAAAATTCAAAAAAAAATAAAAGAGAAAATTTCTGAAAATTCAGGAGAAAAATAGATGAAAAAGTTTTTGAAAATTCAGAATTAAAAGAAAAAAATCGGGAAAAATTTCGAAAAATTCAGGATTAATTAAGACCCCAAGAATTAAAACCTCAAGTTTCTAAATAATAAGAGATGTCCCAAGTTGAAGTTGGGAATTAATGAAATTAAGAGAGAATAAGAGTAGGAGTTGGGAAATATTGAGATTAAGAGAAAGAGTTGGGGAAGGATGATAATTGGTAAAAAATAAATAGGGTGTAGATGAGAGGTATATATATAGAAGTTTATTAAAAATTTAAAATTTGTTTTTCTTTTATATATTTTTATTTTAAAAAATATAAAATAAATAAAAAAAAACCCAACGGCTTTAATAGCGGTTGGGTGGCCCCAAATTTTCAGATTTTGAAATTTGGAGCCGCGTTGGCTCCAAATTTCAAAATATGAAATTTGGAGCCCGGTTTGGAACCGGGTGTTAACCCGGCTGGTCAACCCGCCGGGTCACGGGTTGGGAAAACCTCAACCTGTAACCGTCCCGTCTACAGTACGGGCCAGTTACAGGTCAATGAACTGGTCCGTTGTGTCATTGAACCGCGGGTTGGTTTCGGGCAGGGCCGGTTTTTCGGACGGCCTGTGCCTATCTCTAGATAGACACTAGCATAAGGTAGGAAATCATCTGTTCATTTTCCATGACTGTATTTTACAATCCTCTTATTTGTAACTTTTAAGCTAAAACCTAGTTGAGATATGTTTATTCATTTGATTCCCAAATTAAAGTGCTCATTAAAACTTTCGAGGTCCTTTTTTTATTAAAAGGAGAAGATTGTAATTAGGGTATCTTTAATAGTCAGATTATTTAAAAATTTAATATTCATATCACTTTAGAAATTCATTAATCTTATGTATATAAAATTATCTTTGATAATGGTTTTACCATAATAAGCAATCAATAATCATTTCACACATCATTTCAACTATTCATAATATATGTTTTCTAATAAATATTTTTATCAACCCAAATATTTCATTATTTAACGAGAATAGATAGTCAATATATATATAAAAACATTTTTAAAAATTATACAAATTTTTATAAAATAATATATTGTTAATTTTTTAAAAATTATTTAATTCTTTGTCAATAAAAAAAATAAAAATATTATGTCAAATTGATGAAAAAAATAAGAAAATATAAATTAAGAATGACAAAAATTATTACACAGTTAACGCCATTATTAATAGATACAATAAAGCGAGAAGTATTATGACAAATAATACTAATTTTCATTTTCATTCCCTCCGAAAAGTTCCCAAATATGCTCTATTAAATCTGATTGAAGTTGATAATGCACTTCTTGAACATGTTGTTATGTTCTTCTTCTTTGCTATTATTTTAAATCTTGAATACATCCTTGACTAGCAAGGATTGGAGCTTCACTTTCATTGTCATCTCAATTTTTTATTGTATGTCTTCCATCTTCAATATTCATATTATGCAATATTATACATGCTATATTATATTTAGGGGAGAGCAAAAAAACCCTGATCCAATGATTCGATCCAATATTCCATTTTTTAACCTGTATTTGCGATTACCTGATACAAATTTTTAAGATGAAAACCAGATCGAATTTGGGTCGGGAGAAAATAAAAATTGGGTACCCGAATCTGATCCAATTTTTAGTATATTCTTATATATATATATATATAAATTTAAATTTTACATGGCTAAAAGTAAAAAAATCCAAATTCATAATCTAGCCCCTTTAAAAGTTATATGTATACATTAATAAATTAAATTTTAAAAGGGTTAAAAGTAAAGAAAAAATAATCTAAATCACTAATATAATTAGGAGTTATATATATATAATAAATTTAAATTTTACAAGGGTTAAAAGTAGAAAAAAAATCCAATTACTTAATACAATTTCTTTAAAATATATATTTTTTCCTTTTTATTATTCTCTTCTGGTCCTTATAGCACGCTCTCTCTAGTTTCATTATTGATTAGATGTTTGATGTTTTTGAAGATATTTGATTTATTTTTTGTATTGTTTAAGCTTTCAAAAATATTTGATTTCTATTTTGTATTGCTTAGAATTGATAAAACTTTTTTTTATTTTTGTTGTGTAGAAAATAATATAAGATTTTAATCTTCTTTGTAAATTATAAGTTTGTTATATTTATTTTTTTATTTGATGTTATTATATTCAAAAATTACATAAGGCCAATAAAACTTAAATCCGGATATTCAATATCCGATCCGGTTTAAACTGGTTACACGGTTTTTGGTATCTAGTTTAAACCGAGTTGGATACGGGTCGAGTTTTTGTAGATCCAAAAAATCGAGTACTTGATCAGGTTTTCAAAACCAGATCGGGTATCTGGTTTTGCTCACCCCTAATTATATTTTTCAATTTTTTTCCTATAGCAAAAAGTGGATAGGGCTACATATAATTGCCCACCGAGAATAAAGCACACCGAATGCTACCTCAATGTCCTTTCATGGAGTTTCTTGCATTTGTTTGAACTTGATCCTTTTCAGGTCTTTTGGATATAAAAATCCTTTAACAAATATTGCCACATTTGGATAAATACAATCAACAAGATAATAACATTTTGTCTATTTTGTACCGTTAAAGGTGAACTGAATTTTTTGAGCATATCCATATAATATGTTATTGAACAGAGGAGATTGGTTGAACACATTTATGTAATTATTAGACATGCAAATATGAAAAACACATGCCAAATCTATAAGTCGGTTGAAGCAATTGCTTCTGGCATAATTGTTGAAACCCCTTGATCACTTTGGATGAATCAGCCTCTTTATGTAATTGAGCATTTTTCGCAAATACCAATGCATACAACCTATACTACCAAACATGCCGAGAAAGCCATGACGCTCAAAATGCAATTGAAATAAATGCTCAAAGTCATTATTATTGGGTCTTCTAAGATACTTTACTGCAAAAAAATCAATCACACATCAACAAAAAATGAATAAACACTCAATTACAATACATTCAATAATCCTCATACACATGCAAGGTTGATCAACTAGTACACCATATGCTAGTTAATGGATAGCAACAAACAACATATTTCTCACGTAGTGAAAGTCCCCATTTAACAGTTACATCATCTCTCAATAGGAAATATTCTAAATGATTTTCAAGAGTTTCTACAATTTGCAAAAACATTACCTTGAGCATTCAAAATCTTTGAAGGAATATATTATTAGGATAAACTGATTTATCAACTAAAAAAGTCATTGAAAAGCATTTTGTGTCCTACTTTACGATCACAAGTCAAATGTTTTTGGTTTCTTCTATGGCAACTGGATGTCTTACTTTGTTTACATTTTTCCCATTCTTCTACTAACATAAACATCTTCTCTTTATAATCTTTAATCAACTCTTTTATTAGAAACTGTTTGATTTGCTCTAAATGAGCAGGGTTCATTTTCTAGGATGTAACAACCTAATATATTTCTTGCAAAATTACAAAGTATGTTGAGTAGAAAAATGTGGAAATTATTATCATTATATATAGAAGTATAATATAAGCTAATTTCATTATGGCTAGCTAACTTTACAATGGCTAGTTTCATAATTGTTAATTTTCTAAGAGCTAGTTTTATAACGACTTGTTTTATAACAGATAGTTTCATAACTATTTGTTTTTTGACAGTTTGTTTCATAATTGCCAGCTTTTTAATAGGTAGTTTTATAATAGTTGCTTTCATAAATTAATTTACATTACTTTAAAATTACATATTAATTAAATCACATTAATAATAAAATTCATTAATTGCAAATTACATAATGATGAAACTACATTACACTAGTTTGCCTTAATTTGAAATTACATAATAATAAAATTACATTGCATTGAAGACCTAAGAAAAAGGATATTGCATTTAAAATACAAGAGATAAATATTAAATATTATATTTTATGACATTGTATATTAGACTATGATGCTTAAGTTGCTTTGCATTAATATGGCTAGTATCTGTGGTTAAAATTTAATAATCAACCACCATTTCAAAAGATTTCTTCAAACTTTGCTCTTCAGCTTATTTTGCATTCCTCCATTCTCTTAGTTTAGCCATTTTCTTCCATTTATTCATTCACATTTTAATCAATCATCTTTAACTTCCCCTTTTACTTTGCCTTTGCTACTTTTTGAACAATTGGACAAACTTGAACTTCATTGTCATCTATATTAAGACTTGTATTAAATTTAGTTGAAGAGGTGAGGGCATTTGATGCATGGCATATGCGCATTCGCATAAGTGCACGTGTCGTACAAATAATATAGTGTGCAATGAAAGCAATATTGTCGATTCCACAAGAACTAGGAGCACTAGTTTTACAATTTACTCATTATCTAGCCAAATAACAACTGGGTTGGTTAAAGCTAAGATCTAAGTACAGTAGAGAAGAGCTATGATGAGTGCAATTCATATATTGTTTTTCTTACTCCCAATTCATTCATTTGCTTATCTTTTTAGCACATTCTGGATATATTTAATGCTATTATGGGTATAATTGTTCCTGGTGCTGGAATTTAGGGTTCAATGTAATTGGGAGTAATATCGAGGATGAAACAAGCAAGGAATGTAGATTTTTCTAAGTGTCCAAGCCAAACACGAGCAGAGCATGGTCGTGCTCTGTCCCCATGATAATCATTGTCAGAAGACGCCTGAGTAGCTGACCAAGCAAGGGGGTGCTTCCAAGCTAAGCATAGTCGGAGCACGGACGTGCTCCCTCCCGGTGATTTTCTCTAAATTGAAGCACGCTCTTCTCACAGGAGAAGCACGACCAGCGTGATCCTTGCACGGTCTTGCTCAAGCGGAGTATAGGCAGAGCACAGTCGTGCTCTCCCCATGATTATCTTTGGTAGACATTTAGCCAATTCAATCAGAAGTCCCGCAGAAGAGCAAGATCTGAGCATAATCGTACTCTGATCGTGTCAAACCTAAAAATTCTTTGTTAACTCCTAGAATTAGGGTTTCTCCTCATCTTTTGTTAGGGATCTTTCTTCTACAAAGAGGGGAGCTCTCAAGAGGATGATAACCAAGCTTCACCACACCGTCTGAGGGGATCAAGTTTGAGTTGGAGAGACAAGGAAAAGTGAAGTTAGCTCATCCATGAAGCTTTTGAAGCACAATGAAGAGGAATTTGTAAAAGGGAGAATCATGTTTTCTTACATGTTCTATTAATTCTTCTTCTCAGTTGTATGAATTAATGAGGGGCTAACCATTCCACGGTGCCTGGGATGTCGAACTATGTTGCATTTATACTTTAACTATTTGATTTTAATATGTATGGAGTCTTGTTGCATTCTTATGTTTAATCATGTGTTTGTATAACTTGGCGTGCTTGATTTGCGTGGATGCTTGTGTAAAACTTGGCATGTGTGGATTATCGTAGTTGTGATTACCTAGTGTAGTTGCAAAACTTGGGGTGTATGAAGCCCATAGTTACACTTGCAGTACTTGGCATATTTGATACCCGTAGACGCAACATTGCTTTAGAGCGCCCACAAGGATCTCAGGATGTACCTGGTAGATATTAGAAGAAAGTCAGTACACTATAGCATATAGGAATCATCCCGGTTCATTGCTATCTTTTTGTTGAATACTCGATCCTAATCTACCTGATCTTTTCATCCTTATCTTTTTATTCTCGTTTAGTGATTGTTCTACTAATCAATTCTTGTTCCACTAGACATTAGAGAAGTAATTAGTACTAGAAGTATAGTCCCTGTGGTTCGACAACCCTACCCCTCGTGGGATACCACTTTATTACTGGGTACAATCCATACACTTGCGAAGAGTGCATCAAGTTTTTGGCACCATTGCCGGTGACTGGTAACTTTTAGAAAAATTAGGATTCTAGTGATCTAGTTTGTTTATTGAATTCATATTTGTGAATATCTCTTTTTCACTTTTTATCATTTGTTCATCTTTCTTTTTGTATTTTGATTCTAAATCTTGAGCTCATTGTGTTCTTTCTTATATTGTGAAGGAAGAATTGTATGAACCAAGGGAGTACTTTATCTCCATTGGAAAACCCCGATCCAGAAATCGAAAAAAAGTTTTTAAACAAGTTTGAGGCAAGTCAATCTAAATGAAGCTGGGTCTGTGGAAGTTAGTATTGAGGTGAATCAAGAGGAAAAAAATGGCCGGGAATCAGTAGCAAAACATTTCAGATTTTGCCTGACCAAACTTGGAAAGAGTGGGGTTTAGCATCTTTCATCCTACTGGTACGGCGAACAACTTTGAGTTGAAGCCCAATTTTATACAAATGGTACAATAGATGTGCCAGTTTGATGGGTTTCAAGATGAGGACCCATATGAACACTTGAAGAACTTCTTGGAAATCTACGACACTTTGAAGACAAACAACATGTCTGAGGATGCTGTTCATCTTAGACTCTTTCCATTCTCTATGAGAGGAAAGGCTAGGCAATGGCTAAATTCCTTGCCGTAAGGGTTTATCACAACATGGAAGTAGATGGCCAAGACTTTTCTTACAAGATACTTCCCTCTAGCAAAAATTACCAAGTTGAGGAGTGATATCTTCTCTTTCCTACAGTTGAAGCCCAAATCCTTGTATGATACTTGGTAGAGATACAAGGAGATATTGAGGAAATACCCAGAACATGGAATAGTGGAATGGATGCAAGTCCAAATCTTATATAATGGGCTGAACTGTGCCACTAAGAAGATGCTCGATACAGTTTTTGGGGGATTCTTATGCAGTAAACAACCAAGTGCAACATACAATTTGATCGAGGAAATAACAAACAATGGTTATCAATGGAGTTCTGAATAGAATAAGCCGGTGAAGTCAGTCGAGATTTATCAAGTGGATGCATTACTACCTTGGCAACACAGGTTAAGGCAATTACAAAGAGACTAATACTATACAATTAGGTTCTCAAGCACTAGTAGCTCCTTGTGAGAATTGGGGGTCCTAGATCAATACTATATGTTCTTCTTCTAATATGGATGCAGGGTAGATTGAACAAGTTGATTTTGTTAAGAATAACTATCATCATCAGAACAACCCATATAGTAACACTTACAATGAGGGTTGGAAGAATCACCCGAACTTTTCATGGAGCCAACCAGGATAAGAACAAGTGGCATAACAATAGCCTACGCACCCACAGCAGAAAGCTCAACCATCCCCTCCGCCGGGACCTTCTAATGAACTCACGGTTTTGTTGACTCGGTACATTAAGGACAATGAAATTCATTTTTCAGGGCATGAAGAAATGATGAGAAATACCAATGCCACCATGAGGAATTTAGAGCATCATATGGCTCAGATGTCAAAGTTATTTGAGGAAAGACTTCAGGGCTCTCTCTATAGTAACACGGAAGTCAATTCCAAGGAATTGCTGAAGGCCATTACTTTGAGGAGAGGCAAGCAACTTCCAATCCCTATTGAGATGGAACCCGAGGTTAAGATTGTTGAGCCTCCGTCAAGAGCAAGGCAAATATTGGAAAGTGATTCTAAGGCTCCAGTTGACAGTGAGGAGAAAGGACAGGATCAGGGTAAGGAAAAAACTGAATTACCCAAGTACCAACCCAAACATTGTTATCTAGTGAGGATGAAGAAAGATCAAGAAGAAGAGTAGTAGAAGAAATTTCTGGATGTGTTCCAGGCCTTGCACATTAATGTCCCATTCGTTGAGGCTCTTGCACAAATGCTTAGATATACAAAACTCTTGAAGAAACTACTTACTAACAAGAGGAAGCTTGAGAAAATGTCTTATGTGACACTTAGTGAAGAGTGTTCAGCCTTGATTACCAACAAGCTTCCCAAGAAAGAGAAAGACCTTAGGGGATTTATCATCCCATGCACAATAGGGGGGCTTATGGATGAGAAAGTTCTAGCCAATCTTAGGGAAAGTATCAACCATATGCCCTACCGAATCTTCCAAAAACTCGGGCTAGGAGAACCAAAGGCCACCATAATGACATTACAATTGGTGGATAGGTCCATTTGGCAACCAAGAGGCATTATCAAAGATGTATTGGTGAAGGTGGACAAGTTCATTTTTCTACTGGACTTTGTAATCCTAGATATGGAAGACAAGGTGAAAGTGCCTCTTATTTTGGGATGACCATTCTTAGCAATGTTGAAAGCCTTAATTGATGTGAAGGATGGTCGGATGGTACTTCATGTAGATGAGGAAAAGATCACTTTCAAGCTCTGAGACTCTATGAGACACTTTATGGATTTTGATTATACTTGTTATTGTGTCAATGTTGTTGATGAGTTTGATTCTGAATATGTGCTGGATACATTCATGAAGGATGAATTAGTAGAGCTCTTGGAAGATGACACCCCCAAAGATGATGCATCGAGTGTATTGGTAGAGGAAGTGTGCTACCAAGAAGTGGTGGCCTGAAGTTCATTCGCCTCTAGCATTACCCAAGAGAAAATCTTCCCGTGCCAAGAGGTGGTGGAAACAAGTGATCCCACAAAAAAGGAAACCACCCATTCCACCACCAACCTCGACGCGATCCAACTTTTGGACTTTTGGTGAGATAAATTTTATTGACACCTTAAAACCATGTTGTCTTAGTTTTGTTTTAGTTTGGTCTCGTTTTGGATTGATTGCTGCATGTTTTCTCATTATTGTTGGTTCTCTCTGTTCATTTCGGTGGGCTGGCTTTGTGTAGGTTTTGTTTTATTGCATCGAGAGAGAGAGAGAGAGAGAGAGAGAGAGAGAGAGAGAGAGTAATGTGTTTCATTGAGTTGCACTGAGAAAACCTAAGTTCTGGTGTAATTCAGGCTAACTACGGGCAAAGCACACTCGTGTTGAAGCTGTGATTCTCTCTTTATTTTGTTCTTCAAGTGAATTCCAAGCTGAGCACAGTCTATGAGCTCCTTGCACGAGCGTGCTTCCCAGGAAGCACAGTTAGTGAGCTCCTTACACGATCGTGCTCCACTGCTTGGGCTTTGTGGTATTATCCTGAGAGAATCACGGCTAGGAAACATGGGGATAGCACGACCATGCTTTCTCCATTGCAAATACTCTAATCTGAGCACTCATTGAGCATGATCGTGCTTCAGGCGTGCTTTAGCACGGCCATTCAACTTCTCGTTTTTCCTTTAAAAACCTCTTCACCATCGATCGCTTTGCCTCACCATTGCTCTTTTTCTCTTCCACTGCTTCTCTTGTACCTGATATCGTCTCAAGTTTGTCGTTTGTTTGCTGATCTATCGCCGGTTTCCTCCTCGCTTATCTCCCATTTTTATCGACTCCGGTAAATCTTGTTTCTTCTATTTATTATGATGTTTTGTGTTGAAATCATGCTTATCATGCTTGTCAAGCTTAATGTATATCATTTTTCTTCTATTTGATAAATATTATCGATCATAGTTGAATAGTGAGCATGTTAGTTCTTAGGGACTTCGGAGAATATGGTCCCCCCGAAGAACGATCACGCTCTTTCAGAAGCACGATCGTGCTTTTGTGTTGTTCCTCGCTCAAAGGGGAGAGCGCATGCTCCTGCAGTTATGCTGATCACGGTCTGTGTGCTCCTAGTACGACCATGCTTCCCCTAAACTTTTTAGTATATGAACTAAATTGAGTTATTTTCTTTTACAGACCATCCCGAGGAAGCATGCTTTGTCTAGGCCATCCTCAAAGAGGCTCAAGCATGAAGACCCAGCCTAACCTATTAATTTAACACTTATCTTTTATACTTAGGTGCACTAGGATCGTTATACACTACTCTCCCATCGTCGATTCGGCGAGTCGAGGAAGATTGATTGGGATGTCCTCCATGAGGTTGGGTTGGAGAAAGAGGTGCAACAAATACTGAACACAGGGGCCTGGAGACAGATCTTCCTCATTACTGACAAAACCTATGAGCAGCTGGCTTTTGAGGTGTAAGCTACATTTGAGTTCTCATTACTGACAAAACCCATGAGCTTCCACCGAGTTGACACCATTCAGTTCCAGGTGTTCAGCACACTACATCGGATAAGTCTTATAGAGTTCTCCATTCGGCTAAAACTTTATGATGCAGAGTTCACTCAAACTCCAGTATATGATTCTTTATTGATCTCGCAGCTGACTTGAGAGCCTCTTGATGATGCATGGAGGAGGCTTAGCACCGATCTCACCTATGACCCTCATCGGTCGAAGGATACTACTCTCTATTCTCTCTCCATAAGGTACATTTACTTCCTTCTCAGTCATACCTTGATAGGTTACAACGAAAGCACCGGCGTCATTAGTTGACGTGACTTTGAGTTCTTACTGTCCATGCTCGACAGGTTTGAACTACATTTGGGTTACAAGGTTACCGTTTCTATTGTGTATCAAGGGACTAACCCTCATATTGGTTCTCTATTCGTCGGCCCCTACATTTCTTGACTCATCAGGGTCATGCGCATTATTGAGGGGACAGATCGGATGAGAGTGGTAGAACATGACCCTTGAGACCCTGAGGTCAATAGGGACGTTGCAACATATACACATTGCCCAAGGGATCGAGTACCGGGTATATTGACCTACTAGTATCATTGCCGCTACTGCCGCCCCTGACTCTTCCCCTTACTCCTACTAATGTTGTTGTTGCTAGTTCTCTATCTTGATCACCCCAGGTTCCTCACACCTGTTCAAGCCATGCTGAGCATGTTACATGTTCTTCTTCAACATTCAGATGGCTACAGAGGAGTGTGGTGAGATCGTTGAGCACCTTAGAGTTTGGTTATCTCCTGAGCCTGTTTTCCCTGTTTGAGCCACTCGTGACATTGGGACTAACACAACAGGTTGGGGAGAGTTCAAGGCTGACTTTACTTCTCCTGGTGACAAGCCTGTGATAAAGAATACTCCTTTTTGACTCTACTTTCATTTTATTTCAGTATTTGTGGACTAATTCAATTCAATTAGCAAGGGGAGTCCCCTGCTAAACTAACATTTTGGTTTGTTTCATTATGCATTTACTTTCCGTATTTTTAGTTGTTGTTGCTTTTATTTTGTTGTGTATGTGGGTTTCACTTGTGCGCTTCTAATCTCATCTCAGGAATTGTGTGGTTGATTGGAATTTGGCAAGCATGTTGAGAGTGGCAGCATCACTCTTCGTGTTTAGGAAAGTTGGATAGCCCCTCTTTTCATTCCTTTTGTTCTCAATTACTTGTTTTTCATTGCTTATAGTTGAACATTGAGGACAATGTATACATTTCAAGTGTGGGAGAGGGTTTGTTTTACTTTGTATGCCTGTATGATGAGTGCTTAAATAAGGATGATCTATGGTTATTTTTTGTTAGAACTTCTTAAACCTAGGGGGACATGTGCGTGTTAGTGACTTATTTAGAGCTAAATTGTAGACTCATTCTTATTTTGAGGACCTATGTTTCATCATATCGCCCTAAGTGTGGAGCCATTTGCTTTAGGATGATATCCTACCTCTTTTTGACTAGGTTATCTTGTTTTTATCTTGTTGCAAAAAGATTTGGAAGTCGGATCCCTTTTGGAATCCCTTATCTGTCATTTTTGATATTTTTGTGTAAAAGGATGGTAGAAAGAGCTATTGCCTTAGAAGAGTGAAAGCCACTCTTGAGTAGTCAAATTTTGGACATTACAAGTGTACATTTGATGACCTACTGAGAGAGAAGGCTACCTCTAGGGTGTATAAAGCTACGATCCACCATTGGTTGTCTAATTAAGGTCCATTGTTGTTAAGTTGCATCCTTGTAAGCATGGGGGCACTCAAATTAGGGTTACACACACACACACAAGATCTTTGAACTAATGAGTGTAGCTGTTTATTAAGCATTCATGTTTTCTTCTAACTCATGTTATTTCCTCTATGCTTAAGAATTTTCTACCCTCTATAGATCAGAAATGATGCACTCATCTTTTCTTTTGATTGAGCGATGTGAGATTGCTTGAGGATAAGCAATGATTCAAGTGAGGGGGTATTTGATAAGTGCAATTGATATCTTGTTTTTCTTACTCCCAATTCATTCATTTGCTTGTCTTTTTATCACATTATAGATATATGTGATGCTATTCTAGGTATAATTATTCATGGTGCAAGAATTTAAATGAAATTGGGAGTGAAATCGAGGATGAAACAAGCAAGGAATGTAGATTCTTCTAAGTGTCCAAGCCAAGTATAGGCAGAGCACGGTCGTGCTATGTTCCCATGATTATCACTATTTGAAGACGCTTGAGTAGCTGACCAAGAAGGGGGTGCTTCTAAGCTAATCATAGTCGTGTTCCCTCCTGGTAATTTTCTCTAAATTGTAGCATCCTCTTCTCACAGGGAAAGCACAGCCAGTGGGATCCTTGCACGGTCCTGCTCAAGTGAAGCATGGGCAGAGCATGGTTATGCTCTCCCCTTGACTATCTCTGGTAGACACTTAGCTGATTCACTCAGAAGACCCACAAAAGAACAAGGTCTGAGCAGGACTGTGCTTAGACCATGTCAAGCCCTGAAAGTTCCTTTTTAACTCCTGGATTTAGGGTTTCTCCTCATCTTTTATTGGGGAATTTTCTTCTACAAAGAAGGGAGATCTTAAGAGGATGATGATCAAGCTTCACCACACCGTCTAAGGGGATCAAGGTCGTGTTGAAGACACAAGGAAAGTAGAGTTAGCTCATCCATGAAGCTTTCGAAGCACAACCAAGAGGAATTTGTAAAAGGGAGAATCATGTTTTCTTACCTTAGTACTTTCAATTCTTCCTCTCAGTTGTATGAATTCATGAGGGGCTAATCATTCCCCTATGCCTCAGGATGTTAAACTATGCTGTGTTTTGTACGTTGACTACTTGATTTTAATGTCTACGGAGTCTTGTTGCATTCTTGTGTTTAATCATGTATTTGCATAACTTCGCATGCTTGATTTGCGTAGATGCTTGTGTAAAACTTGGCTTGTGTGGATTACCATAGTTGTGATTACCTAGTGTAGTTGCAAAGCTTGGTGTGTACAAAGCCCATAGTTACACTTGTAGTACATGGCGTATTTGATAGTGGTAGATGCAACATTGCTTTAGAGCACCCATAAGGATCTCAGGATGTACCTGGTAGACATTAGAAACAAGCCAGTACACTATATCATATAGGAATCGTCCCGGGGCATTACCCTCTTGTTGTTGAAGACTCGATCCTAGTCTACCTGATCTTTTCAACCTTATCTTTTTATTCTCGTTTAGTGATTGTTCTACCAACCAATTCTTTTTCTACTAGACAATAGAGGAGTAATTAGTACTAGAAGTCTAGTCCCTATGGTTCGACATCCGTACCCTTCGCGGGGTACCAGTTTATTACTGAGTATGATCAGTACACTTGTGGAGAGTGCATCAAGCTAAAAACATGAAAATACACTGGGAAAGTAGAAAGTTAAATGGAGAAGAAATTAATCAAGAGAGTAGGTACTCGGATATGGTTCAACCTAGGATTCTAGCAAGGATGATTGGAAATCAATATCGATTGGATAATCGCAATATCAGACCGAGGGAATTCAAAAGTATATTAACTGCTCTATATAATCTGATATATAATCCCATACTATGGTAGATTGAAATCTCTTTTGAGTCTACTTTTCTATGATTACAAACAGTTGTAGGAATTCCCTTTAATTGGGGTGGAGTGAGACCTAGCTACAATGGCCTCTAATCAGGAGAATCACTGTGTCCTATCTCTAGTGCACATGATGAATCCCTTCATCTATGTGTGAACTAAACATGATGCATCTCTTAATATCTATCGCATTCAACAAACATGAAAATAAGCTCTCACTGTACTAAACATAGCATTGAAAGTAACGTAGATGAATACAATAAAATAACATTAATCGATATTAATAAACCAATGTTAAGTATAAAACATTTTAGGATTTACCAATATCCAGGCACCCGAAGAAAGCTTAGCTATTCATCGAAGCAATGTTCAATACAATGTAAAATATTGAAAACAAAGAACAAAGCATTAATAAAACCTTATCAATAATGCCATCTTGGATCTCTCTTTTAGCAACTTCCTTTGAATAACCTCATATCTCTTCTGCGATCCCTTTCTCGAACTATTTCTCCATACCCTGATGGCTCTCCTCATCAAACCCTTGATGTTTTAATTTATATTTTCAAAAATTAAGGGGACTGTATATGGGCATGTACAGGCTGTATACTTTAAACTTGGCGTAGTTGGATGCTTTTGCTAGAAGCAATCACAAAACAAAAAGTTACATTGGCAAGTACATGGTCACACAAAGTACATGGGCTTGTACTTTGAGTTTGGCCAATGTATCTATTTGGACTACACTCATTTTGCACTTTTTTTGCTTTGATTTTCTTTTGAACTTATTTCTTTTACTCCAACTACATAAATTATGGCTTGAATAGATAAAAGAAGTATTTTAATTACCAGATCAACATCAAATCTGCCAAAACATAAGCTAATTGGTATAATTTCTAATAGGAAAATAAGCATGTTCAAGCACTTATCAACATCTATTTTGCTTATCTTTGTTTTCTTTGCTGACCTAGAAAGCAAAGTGTTTTTTTTTACCTTGGAAAGTGACAGACGCGTTATGGGTGTCTAAATTATGCAAATATATAAGCATGCAAGTATACACTTAAATACTACAATTGGTAGGTTATACCGCAAGTGTACGGGTCATCAAGTAATACCTCATGGATGAACATGAGGGTCGTATCTTCCCATTAACGGTGAGAGGCTCCTATTACTTCCTTTTTACTTAGTTAATAGCCTAATCATTTACGCTCTTTCTTTAGTTTCTACTTATACAACACTATTAAACAATACAATTGGAGACGACGTTAAACACGCTTAGAAGGAGTTGGGAGTATGTACTAAAGTTATCTTGATTATTAATTTTGGTAGGCGTTAAGTGTCAATCATGTTCTAGGTTTGAACCGGGGAATTCAAAGGCCTACTAGCCCCAATAAGCCATGGCGACTAGGTCTAAACCACTAGGAAGGAACTTAAGATGGAATCTTTTCTACCCGAGCCTCCTAGGTTTGCCATAAGTGTGGGATTCCCACGAGAAGAGACAATTAGACCCTAAGCCTAAGGGACAATCAATCCCTAATCTTGAAACCTAGTTATGCCTAACCTCTTAGAACATTCATAGATCTATCATGGCATGGGTGTAATCAATATGGGGGCATATCCTCCTCATCCACATCAACATGTATTAATCAATTAAGAACATGCAATGATTATGAAAACAAGAGCAATTTATATTAATTAATCAAGATTTATAAATAATAACCGAGGGACCTAGACATATAATTCCCCCGAATTAGGTTGTTATGGATCATACAAAATAAACCATCAAAGCACAAGAAAACCACAAGACCAAATAAAGAATAAATAAATGTTAATGTATTCCTAGACTAACTTTCTCCAATAGTTCTCGGAAAATGAGGATTAGAGGATCCCAAGATTATCTAATGATGTTTGTCACTCACGCCCCTCGATGATGACCTTTGAAGATACCTGTCATACGCGATCATCTTTCGGTGATGCTCATTGACGTACTCTTAAGAAATCTGTCGGAATCCATTGGAATATGGAAGAAACACCATCTCCCTGCTGCTCAGATTTCCAGAAATCCGACCACCCTAGGTTCTTCAGCAGAAGAGTCTCCCTAAAATTAGAGAATACTGGAGTATTTATAGTAATCGGCTCCGCCACGGCTTCAACATAGGCATTGGGATGCCCGTTGTGAGTAAGTTATTGCTTGGGCTCCAAGTTACATCCTTGCACTGTCTTTGGGCATTATGTGTTTTGAGAATGGCCGTTATAGTCATCACAATGGTTGTTATGATGCCTCTATGGCTTCTATGTTGCTACCAGTGAGCTTATGCTGCCATGGCCTAATTGCGGTAATGGTGAATGTAAACAACGGCCGTTGTGTGTCACTATAACACCCATTGTGAGCCGTGGTGCAACCTTAATTCAGCAACTTGCTTTATTTTGCTTCAGAACATCCTCGAATTTGCTTTTTATTTCCTAAAACAGAAATAAAGGTCATTGTGAACAAAAGAATAAAATTTCATCCTAATGAGATGCTAAATAAGTACAATTTCATGCTAGATGCAGTGTAAATGATATAGAAAATATGATCAGTTTAGCACTTATCAAATGTCCCCACACTTAAGCATTTGTTTGTCCCTAAGCAAATTGATAAGTGTTTGTGTATAAGTAATGCGAAGTATTTTTTTCTTACATTGAGCATTACTTTTCTCAGATTTTATTACTTATGCATGTGTATTTGTGTTCTTTTGTACATTTAGGGTTGTAGAGACAATTGTGGAAGAAAGTAACCAAAAGTAGATCATGGATGCATTTGTTGATGAAATTTTGGAGTGAACAAACATGATGACACAAGTTGTGCTCAAAGACATATGAGTGTGTGCCAACCTCCATTGAGCTCGAGTGAACACACAAATTGGAGAGGCACAAAAGCAGTCACACTCATGTGTTCTGACTTGTGCAATACTCACAAGATCTTCGTCAATGTGATTTTATTGAAGACACGACGCGATCGACCGCATGGATGTGTGCCCATTCATGTGGCCTCGATGAAAAGAGTGCAATTGGGAGCATTTCAAAGAAGAAAAAGAAATCTGGAAATCCACACGGACGTTTTAAGTGATTCTCTTCCTATATTTTCCCAACTTTTCACCATCTTTGGAGGCGCTCATGGCTAGGGTTTGGAAAGGCTTTGACTAGGTATTTGGAGTGGTTCTATGGCCTTCAACATCGCATTCCTTTGGAAGATAGTTATTGGGGAGCTTTTGTTGGCATCGATTCGGCGAGGTATGCCCTAGGCTTGATGAGAGAACCCTTGGAGAAGACGAAGCAACTCTACAAGACCATCGATACAGACTACAAGGGGGGTTTTATCTATGGATAGCATGCTTTTACTTTTGATTTCATTGTTGATTCTATCTTGCTCCATGTAGAGCTAAACTCCTAGTGCTTGGACTTGTAAACCCTAGGATGATTTTGTTTCATTGACTCTTATTTTGTTTATTTAATTTATGTTTTAATTGAGTTCCAACCTTGAATTTTTATTGCATTGATTTTCCCTTAGTGTGACACTAGGGTTAAGAATCTATCTTGGTAATCTTTGTGGATGAGTGACACACCATGAGGGTTAGACAAAGCAAGGTTGGAGAGGGTCGAGAGGTTGAGTCGAGAGGTAGTGGAATGTCCCCTTTCCCTTCCAATATGATTTATCCTACCTCCAAGTTCCAAGAGTTCTTTGTGGCCATGATATAGTGAAGTGCTAAGAGATGAACTCCGCAGGGGCTTAGTTGTGCAAGCGATAGAGTGAAGCGTTGAAGCAATCCTTAATGCTGGGGCTTAATTGTGACTAGAAGTCTTTCGCCTGGACCAAAGGGTTAGATCTATATTAGGGAATAGGGTTTATCACTTGGAGTCCCTAGAGCTTCTTGCAACCCCACAGAGTGTGAAGCATCGAGAGTATTCCTTTCTGCCAGGGCATAGTGTAGGGTTAGTCACGGTTGACCTTAGGTTTTGGACCGTGTGTTTTAGGATTTCCACAATTCATTAAACATCAGTTTGGAGACATAATGATTAGTCTTGCACTTGAAACAATAGTCCTAGGGTGAGTAATGTACGAGGTGCCCCATTTTCTATCGATTGCCTCTCATTATATCCCTGTTGCACTTTCCTTTTCTTCTCTTTACTTTTATTTGCATTGATATTGTTCACACCATTCTTGAATCATCTTCACTATAGTTAAATAGCAATTCTTGTGTTTGTGAGCACTATTCCCTGTGGATACGACTACCCACTCACCAGGGTACTTTATTACTTCGAAAACCCGTGCACTTGCAGTACACACATGCATGGGATGTGTCACAAATAAAACTGATAAAAAGTAGAATACATGATAAGTGCTTGATCTTAGGTAACTAAGTATGGAGTTCAGTAGTACGGGGGAATAATCAAACACCAGGTAGCATGATTATTCCTCTACAAAGAGTAGTCTACTGTAAGATAAAAAGTACTTTCCCAAGTGTCGATCTCTTGGTCCACTATCTTATAGTCTGGATTGTGCAACAAAACTTTTTGGGATTTTCTTCAGTCTCAGTCTTACACTTTTTCATAGTTTTTTAGATGATTATCCTTTTTCTCTCCTTTTTGTTTGTTTTTTTTCACAGTCAGTAGCTTTGACACTTCCCAGGAGGCAGCACTCCCTCCCACTAAGGTATACACTTCGTATCTGACTTGTTGGGAGCAACTACGCACTACAAAAAAAGTAGCTCTTTATGATGTACACATATCTTATCTTGGAGCAATAAAGTAAGTACCGATCATACTCCCATTATAAAACATCACTCAAACTCTAGAGAGGGAATGAAAGAATTGATAGTCTAGCATATCATGTCCCTAGACCAAAGAAACTCTAACAAGTAAGTGCAATTCCTGGAAAGATCAACACTAACATGTGTGTAGGATACAAGCACACCTAAAAAAACATTTTACAAGATAGATAGCATAGTATAGTATGAAATTCTCAATAACATGCAAAGAAAAATCAAACCTACACTCCCTCCCCACACTTAAAGATGTACATTGTCCCCAATGTACACATGCATGTACAAGTGTAGTGATATAAAGTAAGAAAAGAAATTAAAAGAGTGTATTTTTACTAGTACTCCCCTGATTTCTTAGTTTGTTCGACTAGGACGATGAAGTTACCCTTATCCAAGCAACACATTGTGCGGGCCAGAATAGCACCCGATCACCTCAAACCCTAATGAGACACAATTAGAGTGGTTAAATATATAATAAAAAACTATATACTGTCGTAAACTAGAATCTACTAATATCAGAAGGTACAAAAGAAACAGGGCAAGTATCCTTTGCTATAATAAAATGTACAATGTACTGAAATATAAAAGTACAAAAGTGCAATATAAAATAAAAAAGGTGGAGTCCGTTAGGGGAAGTCTAGTGCGGCATACAATAAATGAAGTACTGGTTGTGTCGAAAAGTTAGAGGACACTCCGGCAACATTGAAGCTGTAACTGTCGGTGATGTAGGCGTCGGAGTGCTCGAGGGGTCTTGGCGTTATAGTTGACCCAGGATCTGTCAAAGTAGACCCTCGATCCTCACTTGACCCTCCTTAAGATGGGTCAAGCACTCCTCAAGAGCTGATGGAGCTGATGTAGTCGGTGTGTCAGTCGTTGGAGGAAGAGGAGGAGGAGCAACAGTAGGAGTTAGAGATGGGTCAGGGGAACTGCGGTGGCGGCCATCTTTGGGAGACTCCTCATCATCCGAAGACTCAGAGTCGGTCTCATGGAACACCCGGTACTCATCCTATGGGGTGTGTCTCACTGCTACATGCCTGGAGTGTGGTGACTCTGAGCGGTTACATGCCCCCTACACGGCGCATACCTGCACAGCGATCGATCAGACCAATCCCCCATGCAAGCCTGGTGATGTAAGGACTAAGGAATATGGTCGCCATGCTGGGGTCCTGAGACTGATGTCTCAACTTGCAAGTGAGCTCGTGACGGACATGAATTAGATCCTAATCTACCATGCTCCAAAGGAAATATAAATCTCAGAGGTTCACGACCTCCGTGCTGTCTCCTCACCCAGTCAATGTCTGTGACAGGATGGCATAGATGCAGTAGAACGCTTGGCGTCCTAAGGCAAACACCTTCAAGGTCCTACAGAGGTAAGTTTCAGGGCCCCAAAGTGTTTGGGTCCAAACCTGATCTGGACTCATGTGGACCGGTAGGTCTACATGGAGCTTTGAGTATGATGTCATGCAGGTGTACTCTATGACTACCACCCCTCATCTGGACTGAGAAGTCCATGTAGGACATCATACACTCATCCCCGAACATCTGGAAACTAATCATCTCTTGATGCCCTAGGCTGGATAGTTAAGGTTGAAATAGCTCATGACCTCCATCGTGAGCTCCTATTACGTTGGCTTATCGATGCTGAAGAAATGATCCCAGGCCTGAATTGAAATTAGGCCCCGTACCACATTGGCGAGACTAATGTGCTCGAGCGTCAGCCAGTCTATCCAACACCCCCCAATGAATCTCTGATCAACAAGCCACCTGTAGTGGGGTTTGTGCTTGGGATCCCCAAACCACCGTACTAATGGCCTAGAAGACTATCCAGTCTTCTTTTTCTTCTCAACCTCTTCTTGGGGACCATTAGCAGTTTTCTTTTAACCCATAACCTGTAATTCAGAAAGAATACAAAAAATCAATCTATATAATACAGAAAATATAATGCAGGAAGGGACAACGGGTGTACAAAGGGTACATCACGGCCGTTATATGCCCATAACAGATCGCACAATGGGCGTTATCAAGGCCATGATGTATCTATGGATTGTTACAATGGGCACACAATAGCCTGTTGTGTGACTCAGCATCTCTATTGTGCATTATGTCAAGGCTACCACGGGAGCACAACGCCCATGGTGAATCTGTTGTGTCCTGTTGCCAAGTGTTGTTGAGGTGAGATGAGTGGGAAAAATATCATAATGTTCTCACAACAGGCGGACAACGGCCGTTGTGGCTCATCTTTTCCCTTATTCAGTGTTTGAGCACAATGGTCATCACAACGGTCATTGTTTATCGAGGAATGACAATTGTGATGGGCAACAATGGTGAAAAATTTCTATACATTGGTTTATTTCGAAGGAAATTTACATAAAAGCATTCACCAAGTATCATTAAACAATTTCATGCCATTTAAACATTATAAAATCGTGATTTAACAGGTTTGCAAAGGTTATTACAAAATTGGCCAAAAAAGAGAGATTTTCCACGGTGATAATCAATTGGATGAGGTGCTAAATCGAGTAGAAATAAACCCAAGCTCCTCGATAGCTAGGTAAAGATTAGGGAAGGGCCTCAGGTTGAAGTGGCAGAGAGGAAAGTGAGGTTTGAGTGAGAAAGTCCAAGGGTCGGCCATCAGTGATCCTATATCCTCCTTGTAACAGGGTTAACAATGGTCAAACAATGGACATTGTTCATGCGTTCAATCTCTTGGAGGCTGACAAGATCCCCTTGCGTATATCCCGCAAGTGCACGGGTTTGTCGAAGTAATAATCCCGGGTGAGCGAGTATCGAATCCACAGGGAAGTAGGGAGTAAAGACACTTAATTCGATTCTTAGCTATGTGGAATATCAACAATGATAAGTGTGACAATGATTCAATTCTCAACAATTAAAAGCAACAAGTAAGAGAGCAAAAGTAAGGAGGAGGTAAGGCAATCGATAAAGATGGGGTACTCGGATGATGCTTCACCTAGGATAATCGCTTCAAGTGCAAGAACTCTCTATTATGCTTCCTAATCAATGCAATGGTGAGTCATGGAAATCCTTACATACATAGTCCCAAATCTGAGGTCAACTATGCCTAACTCTATTCATGTCCCGGGAGGAAAGATTAAATAACCTCTCAACCTCGCACTTTCGAATAAAGTTGCAATGAGCTCTAGGGATTCCGGTGATAAATCTCTTCCCTAAATTATAGACCTAACCCTTTGGTCCAGAGCGGAAGGTCCCTAACCACAATTAAGCCCTAGATACTAAGATCCCCTCAGCGCTTCACTCCATTGTACGCAGCAACTAAGCCCCAGCGGAGATTCATCCCTTAGACCATTCACTCTATTATGGCCGTAAAGAACTCGAGGAACGGAGGTAGAATCTATCACGTCGGAGGGAAAGGGGACGCTCCCCTGCACTCTAGACTCACCCTCTCAACCCTTCTCCAACCTAGCTTTGTCTAACGCTCATGGTGTGTCACTCACTCACAAGCTTACCAACAAGAACTCTCAACCCTAGTGTCACTCTAGGGGAAATGTTCATATAATCAAGCATTCAAGGTTGGAACTCACAATAAACATCAATTTATTGAAAGCATAATAAAGAAGTTCAATGAAACGAATACATCCTAGGATTCACAATCACTCAAGTACCCACTAGGGGTTTAGCTCTCCATGGAGCTAAGTACAATCAAAGAAATCGAATGTAAAAGCAATGAATCCATAAAGAAACCCCCTCGATAATCATGTCGATGGTCTTGTGGAGAGTCCTCTACTCGTCGCAAGGGATCCTTTGTCCGGCCTAGGATACACCTCGCCGGATCGATGCCAACGAAAGCTCTCCCAATAAACTTCTTCCAAACGACGCGTGATGTCGGAGCCGTAGAACCTCTCCAAAAACCTAGCCAATACCCCTCAAAACCCTAGCCAAAGCCCTCTCACAAGTTGGGCAAAAGATGGAGAAAAGAATACTAAAATTGGGGCTGAATCGGCTTTAAATAGGGCTGGAATCGGGCAACTCCACGGGCGTGGACGCTACACGCGGCCGTGCGGAATTTCCACACGGGCGTGGATAATTTCCACACGCCGTGTGGATTCTCTGTTTCTCTGATTTCTCGGCCGGCTATGAATAGTGCTGCTACAATACTTGCTACATTATTGCTACATTGCTCTGCTGCAGTCTTCGACCTGAATAACTTCCCAATTCCATACTTTCAACGGGGTAACGCAAACAGGCACACGTTCACGTCGTGAATCACTTGCTTCTTCAATGATATACATGTTGGTGGAGCTCTTATTCTTATATGCATAAGTCGGAATACTCGAGTGTGACTGCCTTTGCGCCCCTCCAAATGGATGTGCTCACTCGAATGCGAGGAGGTTGGCACACACTCTAGCATCTCACACTTGTCCTATGTCTTCGCGTTTAAACCTTAGCAAGATCTCCTCCAAAATAGGTGCATTATGATCCACATTGGCCTATTTCCTTCATACTGGGCCTCACAACCCTACCTGCATAAAAGTAACATAAAAACACACATATTAATGTAAAAACCTGAGAAAAGTAATGCTCAACATAAGGAATGAACGCTTCGCATTCATATCGCACAAGCACTTATCAGAGGCACTACGACCATTATAAGAACATATGGGGCTATTTTCAACTCGGTTGGGGCTAAAAAGATTTTTAAGTGTTGGCAACAGCCGTTCTAGGCTCGTTATGTTCACCATGGCCATACAACTAGCTTCAGTGAAGCCATGTCAAACCTCTAGAAAAACCAGAGTCATGGCACGCTTTGTGGAACGGCTGTTGTATATCACCACCACCCGTTGCAGACTCACTCAATTTTCCAGAAAAGTCTATCTCTCTGCCTGAACATCACAACAGGTATAATGGGGTTACTACGCCTGTTGTGATGCTCCCAGTGAAAAACTAAAGATTTTCCCTGTGTAAAACGACATGAAAATAATTCCTACTGATAGTAGTACTAGAATCCCTAATCATGTTTTGCCATAAAATTCAGTGGGGATGAGCCAACTTTACAATTTCATATTAATTACCACTTTATGTATTTTATTAACTAATGAATAATATTGAAAACTAAGAGTAGATGAACTAAAGTCTAGAAAACTACTTGGGTTGTCTTCCAAGGAGCGCTTGTTTTATGTCACGAGCCTGATGTACCTGTTTTTACCTCAAGATGACTTTGGGTTACTTGGAGAAAGTAGAGAAGCCTTTCCTTCGATGCCTGTTTTCAAAGTATTGGAGTTTGTTACCTTGATTATGTGTTCCTCTTTTGGTTGTGCCTTCCTCCATACCTTCTTTGTCGATGCGGCTCTCACATTGCTTTCTTTATTGATCCTCTAAAGTCATGGCTTTGCGAGTTGTGTTTATCCTTCCCCAAGCAACTCCTCCATATATTCGTGAGGAGGGTTCCCCCTGAACACATCCTTCACTAAATCAAGTTGTAACTGTTGGGACTGGTATTGGTAGTTCTGTTACGGGGGAGACCTCTGCTATTGATCCTTACTCCAGGAGAAGTTAGGATGGTTCCTTCACCCTTGGTTGTAGGTGCTACTATATGGGTTATTTTGGTTTCTCTGACCCCTTCCCTCTCTGATATAGTTAACCTATTCCATAGGAGCTACTGCTGAGCTTACAATCGGGTACTGAGATGCTCCATGCCTTCCTCTACAAGTTTTATAAAACAAAACGGCCCTGGAATTCACCGCCAAAGCTAGTAGATCTAACTTTCATGTAAGCACATCTACTTTCACCGCCAAAGCGGTATCTGTATCTATCTCATGCAACCCAACCACCTTTAACTGTCTCTCTCTTAAACTTTAGTGCGATTCATTGTTTGCCATGTCTTCGAATAACTGTTCTACTTCTTCAGGATATTTGTTACTCAGAGATCCTCCTACTAAGACGTCAATGATCTGTCTGGTCTAATAGTTTAATTCTTTGTACAAAATTTGCAATCTCATCCAAGAACTGAATCCATGATGCAGGGCACCACCTAAAAAGGTCCTTGAATCGTTCATATGCCACAAACAGTGTTTTCTGATTCTCCTTGCTTAAATGCTGAGATCTTTGCCTGATCTTCACTATCTTGCTTGGTGGGAATTATCATCCAAGGAATTTCTCCACCAATTCGTTCCATGTCTTGGTCGAGCCTGATGCTAGGGAAGTAAGCCACTGGTATGCCAAACCTCTCAAGTTGAAAGGAAAGAGTCACAATCTGATCACATCATCTGTCATTGTGCCAATCTTGTATGTCAAACAAATCTACCAAAATTTTAAGAGATGGGCATTTGGGTCTTTATCTGCTAAGCCATCAAACTGAGAGGAGTTCTAAATCATTCCCATAGTATTGGATTTGATTTCAAAGTTGTTAGCTACTACTGATGGGGGCTTGCACATTGAATTCTTCCCTTGTAAGCTGCGGCCTCTCATACTCTAACAATGTTATTCTTGGTTTAGCCATGGTTGCAAATTCTTTCTCATTTTTATTTTCATTTTATTTTACTTTATTTTTTTGAATCTTGATTAGCGGCTTCATATCATGTTTATGATGATTTTCATTATGTTTTTTTAAGTGTTTTGCAATTTTCTTTTCATTTCTCCTAGATCTAGTTCGGTATTTTTTTTAATTGTGGTTTTCACATTATATTGTTGTTATTTATTTTTGTTTTTAATTTTGTTTTTTTTTTGTTGACCAGGTTCATATCATGTTTGATTTAAATTTTTTGGTTCATGATCTGGTTTTCTTCCTGTCTCACATCAAAGATAAAAATAAATAATCATTTCTTCTTGTAGATAAATTGAACTTAGAGTAAATAAAAGAAAAGGAAAAGAAAGTAAATCAAAACAAATAAACTATAGTGATACTTGTTTCATCATTTTCTTATCCATTTTATGTTCTTCATTGGCTTATCCATCATATTTTCTTCATTTTGTCATCCATCTTATGTTCTTCATTTGCTTATTTATGTTATGTTCATCTCAACAAGTGCAACAGACCAATTCGCACTGTTCCTTTTGTTTTGCTTTTTACTTCCCATCCATTAGAAATCTGAAACACAATGTCTTCAGACTGCATGCTTATTTGTCTTACGATCTTCATCTCAATTAGGACCTTTTGTTTATTAGGTCATTTGTTGATTGTTTTTAAATCTATTTTTTGTGTTTCAGATATGGAACTACTGTTTGAGATATGTTCTTTTTATACATTTTTGTTTTTGAATTTCTTAAAATACATAGATCATTGAGTGCATAAATAGTTTTCAATCTGTTGTTGATGTGATTTCTGACACTTTTTTGTTTGTGAAATACAAAATGCTTTAATCTCAAGTTATATGATGCGATTTCTTTCTGTTTTTGTTGTTATATACCAAATGCTTAAATCTTGAGTACTATAACAGTGTGGTTCTTTTTCTTTTCATTGGGACATTGTAAATGATTGAATTTTAAGTTACATGTGATCATAATTATAGATTTGTTCTTTGTTCCATCAATAAAATGAGATTTGATGACTTGATTTGTACCATCAAAGCTGCATCTTTTCATCACTATTAAGCATGGATTTAGTTTCCATATGGACTGCTTTAAAAAATATAGTCAGCAGTTTTTTTTTCTCTCTGACTTTTTTTTAATATTTAATTTCCTTTTAATAAAGTTCATGCATATTGGTTTGTGATATTGTATTCATGGTTGATGCTTATCTTACCATCATTAATTTCTTTCAATTGTTCACAACTTTTAACATCAAGTTGGCAAGGCACATATTGGCCAACTTTTGTGAATTTGATAGTTCTATTATGATGTTCATGATAAAATTGTCCTTTTTATATGTTTATATTTTAACCACAATGTCTTTTAGGGATCTCTCATATAATGACTTCTTGGGCACAATTCAAAATTCATTGGTGATCTCGAGAACTTTCTTGAGATGTAAGTGATATTATTGTTCACTAACCTTATTCCTTGCTGAGATGGTCTATTTAAATATATTATAGCTTCTCTTCCATATAGGAATATTTTGAGTAGAAACAGTCTCAGTGGATCGATACCTTCAGAATTTGGAAATATCAGGAGTGTGATATTCTCGTGTCACTGTGGTTGAGGTGCTTGATTTGATTCATGCATTTCAATGCATGTCTCATTCTAATTTTTCATTTATTTTTCTGATTCATGTAAGTATGCTTTGGAATTTTGTACATGAATAGTGTTTTTTCAACAATCTATTTACTTCTCAATTGGGTTTTGCAATCTTTTTGTTAGTAATATATGTATTTTTACTCCTCCATATTTGTTTGTCTGAGGTTGAAACCTAATTATATGATAATTTTGTTTTCTAAACACATATTCTCATACATCCAATTGCATCTCTATGTGATTGTCAAATTTATATTGATTGTGTGGATCTATCAATTATATTTCCAGGTATACGTTGAAATTGAGATGATGTTGATGTTGTACTTTTTAAAAAAATCTTGTATAATATAATTTTTTTGATACTTCCCACATTCATCACATTCTTATGCATTTTCATCATTCTTTTTCTTGTTGATTAATGCATGAGAAGATAAAACTATTCTCAGATTCGTCATATTCATCACATTTTGCGCTAGAAAATTGTGAGGATTTTTTTTTATTATACAATTAGAAATTCATCATATTCATCACAATCATGACAGAATATGTGCTAAATCATGCTATTATCTTAATGAATGTTGAATATTGAAATTTCTTGGTTGATGATATCTACCATGACTCATGTTTGGAGTTAACTAGTGGAGGGTATTAATGATTTAGCTCTTTATATAATACGAGAAGTTCTTAGCTCTATGTAAATATATATACAATGCTTAACAAAATAAACTTTTGCCACTTGTATGTTTGATTATAAGTGAATGACATAAAATTGAAAGATTCATAAGAACTATTTTGGGAATTGTGCCATTTTTATAGAAATCTTCTTAAGCTTTAAAAAATAAATTTTAGTTAACATAAACTATAAATTTACTTAACACCAAATGTTCTTGCAAAGTGACAAGGAGATAAATATTTCAATGGAAAATTAGGAAGTATATAATATGAACATTTTTAGTTATATGAATAACTTGTGTTGATAATATGGGCAACTTTTATGAAGTGAATAATAAATATGGAACTAATGGCAAGCCATGCGGATTTAGTGAACGTCAGACACATGCGGAGGTGTACGATCATCTAATGTGCAAGCCTTTCTGGAAAGGGTACATAATTTGGTATCATCATGGATAGTCTCATCCAAATGAAACAACCAATGTTTCAAGCAATGTCGGTGTTGCTTGATAAAGCAATGTCTTTATTCATGATCCGATTAGGGATATGGTAAATGATGCATTTGGAGTACATGGTCATTCTAAAGAAGCCTCCCTTGCATTAAATGAAGGGATTAAGCAAAGCAATAATGTCCCACTGAATATGAACCAACATCAGAGTGTAGCAAATGAGTTTTATGCCTTATCAAGTGATGGTCAACAACCACTTTATGAAGGATGTGCAAATCATTCAAAATTATCTTTCATATTGAAATTGTATCACATCAAGTGTCTTTATGGAATGAGTGACAAAGAAATGACGATGATATTGGAGCTATTACATGACGTTTTTCCAAATATAAAAATTCCAAGTTTTTTCTACAATGTAAAGAAAACCATCACGAAGTTTAGATTGAATTACGAGAAGATATATGCATGTCCAAACAATTGCATGCTTTTTTAGGCAAACAAAAAAGATGAAGAGAGACAAATTTGTAAGGTTTGTAGTACTCCAAGATGGAAAATGAATAATGGTAGGTCAAATGACATTTTTGGCAATAATAGAGGTGGAAGAAAAATTCCTCCAAAAGTGGATAGATATTTTTCTTTAAAACCTCTATTGCAATGATTGTCCTTATCGTCAAAAATGGCTAAGGTAATGAGATGGCACATCTTTAACCCCAATAATGATTGATTACTAAGACATCTAAGAGATTCTAAAGCATGGAAAAAGTTTGATTCGACCAACAGTCAATTTGCAGCAGACCCCCAAAATGTACGACTTGCATTAGCTATAGATGGGTTTAATCCTTATGGTAGTATGAGCCAAAGTTATAGTATTTGGACAATTGTTCTTATCCCAATCAACTTGGCACCGTAGAAGTGTAATAAGTGCCTAAATGTACTTAGTTTCATGTACTTTTCTTAAATACTTTGCATATGGTTTTTATAGAATTGATGTCCCGTATCATGCTTAATCTTGTGTTATTTGCTTTGTTGGGCATGAAGAAGCCATGGGGAACTCGAAGACACAATTTGGGTGGGAAAAAGAAGCAATTTTGAAGGTGCAGCATTGTAGCAAGGATTCTTCATCCCCCAATGAAACCAAGAGAAAAATCCCCAAACTTCTGGCCAAATCCAATGCCTTGCGTCCTGTAAGGCTTGGGGAGGTATAAAAGTGGAAAGTTAGGGCTAAAAAGGAGACTTTTGGCCAATGAATAAGAAGAGGGAACACTACAAGAATTAAGATTTTTAGTGACAATTTTTTTGTGTTACCTTGTTATTTTGCCACTAATATTAGGTTTTTGTGTCAAACAACTTAATGGACACTATTATTTAAATTAATTGTGATAACTTATATTTTTTTCACTATTATAGTGATAATTGAGATAATTTGGTTATGTCACAATTAAATTGTCATTATTAATATATTAATAGTGGCAAAATTTCTTTTGTGTCCAGTGTTCGTCACTAAAAGTATATAAGATTTGGTGTCAAAAAATTTCTTGATGAGAATGATGTATACTTGTGATAAGAAATATTATCATCATTATAATTTTTCATTTGTTGTATTGAAAGCATTCTATGATACGCCCTTGCGTATCCGTAAGTGCACGAGTCTTATAAGTAGTAAAGTGTACCCAATAAGATCAGGTAGTCGAATCCAAAGGGACTGGCATAGCTCTCGATACTTATTCGTTTCCTAATATCAAGTAGACTCAAAGATTGGTTTGAATTAATTAATCTACTAAAGGAGAAAAGAATAGAGAATGAAGAAGAGACATGGTTTTTAGTTGAAGAGATAGCAGTAGAAAGGACAGTGCCCCGGATTTATCCCCTTGACAAATGCAATAACTAGGCAATGATTCAAGAGTTTCTTCTTGGACCATGGTAAACACCTATGGAGGGTTTGATAACGTACATCCTCACCCAAGGCTCGGAGTGGACTCAACCCCTTCCTTAATATGTGCCCTACCTAGACGAGTAGAGATTAACCTCTAGACAACAAATCAATCTAGGGTTAACTAGCAACTTAAAATGCAATGGAAACCATCAGGGAACTAGCAACGAAAAATCAACCCTCATGTGGCTATCAGCAATTCCCTCATTAGGCTAGCTTCATACAAGAATCAAGGCAATCAACACATAGAAAGATAAGCAATATGACCAAAAGGGAGACTACAAGGGAACTCAAGAATCAATATCATTAAAATCAAAGCATTAGAAGTCAAGGTTCATAATCCGGGGCATCCAAAGATGGTTAGCCCCTCATAGTCTTATAAACAATCATAGGAAAGCAATAAGAGAAATAGAAATTGTCCATTAAAATCAGTAAATCGCATGGGGTAAGCATATGAGTGCTTACAGACTGTGCTCCCTCAACATGATAGTGCTAGGGGCATCAAAACCTTGCTTCTAAATTCTGTGCAGACTCCAGTTTAACGCACGTGGGTTTAGCACGCCCGTGCTTTCGAGCAAGGGTATGCTTCGGACCCTGCTTGTCCTAAAACTTGCATTCCAAAGCTATTTTGCATTAAAATTGTTCTCTTTTAGTTCCTTTTGGTCTGAACCCCAATTATGTACAACATTTAGCAAACATACCTCAAGTAGCATCGGTTAATCATAAAAACGTGCTAAAAGGTCAAGTAAAATACTTAATATGGTATATAAAATATCTATATAAAATGCACTCATCATTCTCCATCATTTAACATATACTTTTTGTTAGAACAATTTTGTCACAAAAAAATTCAACAATTTAGTGCATACTAATTATTATCATAAAAATTAAATTTCTTAACGATGTTATTGGGGTTTTTATGTTAAAAAAGTTAATTGGAATTATACATTTGGATTATTTGTGATATCTAATTATTTTATCACTATTACAATTTCAATTGTGACAATTTAGTATGCATCAAAATTATACACTTATCTTTTGCGCCAACAATTTTGGATATAAAAAAAATTCAAACACATCGTGTCTAGTGAATGTCATCATAAAAAAATATAAATTAACATATATAGTATTTTCTAAATTAGTATATATAGTTATAAAATTATATTCTTAATAAATTATTAAAAAAAGCCTATTTTCCCTACCCAATCTCAAAGGCTATGTACAGATTTCTTAAAAATTTATTAGATGTTATCAGTAATTATAGTTAAAACTTTAAAAAGTTTTTAAAATTAAAATTTTACATAATTTTATCAAACAAAATTATTATTTATAAATACTTTAAAATAACCTAGTAGGTACTAAGATATTTTGTTCAATTAAGCCAAAATATTAACCTATTCAAACATTTAAAAGCAATTATGCCGAAATACTAAATCATCATCGCATTGGTATAGCCCCGTATGTACATTGCGAAGAAGAATATTCCATTTATATATATATATATATATAAATGGAATATTCTTCTTCGCAATGTAGATACGGGGCTATACCAATGCGATGATGATTTTATATATATATATATATATATATTCATCAATCATTTGTCACAAATATAAAGTTTTTTGTGATTAAAAAATTAATTAACACTATTGTTTAAGCTAATTGTGATGATTTTTTTGTTACTAAAACTATTATAATTGTGATGATTTAGGATCTCTCCCAATTACGTTGACACTATTAATATGCTAATAGTGTCGTAATCATTTTGTAATTGTCAGTGGGAATAAAAATATATTGTGATGCAAATATTGTCGTCAATAATATTTTCATTTGTTGGGAAGAAAGTGTTCTTCGCCACTGGTCATTTTATTTTTTGTGATCACATTTTTTATCACAAAAAATTCAACTATTTAATTTATTACTAAATGTTGTCACAAAAAACAAGAAACATTTTTTTAAAAGAAAAACTATTCAAAAATATGTAAAAACATATCCTCCAAATTTATTGTTTTGCAAGCTACTATTGTTTACCCAAGGCGTAGAAAACAAACTTTTAATTTAGATCATCCCTAGAATTTAAATTATTAGAGAATTATTTTATATATAGAATCTAAAAAAGAAATAAAAAAATATTTTTTTAAATATATATAAAAAAAAAGAAGAAGATAAAATTGCATGGGAAGGGACGTAGTAGCAGACTCAAGATCAAGACACCTGGCGAGTAGAAGCATGAGTGGAAGATCATTTATAAAAAAAATTACTAAAAAAAAGAGGAGATAAAATTGCATGGGAAGGATGAGATGGCTACCTTGTTTTTTTTGGTTGAACATGCAAACTCAAAAAAACAAGACACGTAGCAAATGGAAGCTAAACAAAATAGAAGCATGAATGGAGGATCATTTATATAAATATAAATAAAAAAAATTAATTTGCATGAGACACATAAAACAAAGTTTGCACATTTGCTGGTGAATGGCCCACCATGAAAGAGACATTAAAAAAATGCTGAATATTCACAAGTCATGTTTAAAGAAGCATTAAAAAAATCCCACCATGCACATGGCAGGCATGGATTTATTTGGATAAATATCCCAACTTATATATATATATATACTATAAAAATGCGGGAGAATAATTATTTTGAGGCAATAGCAAAAAAAAAAATTTAAGTATACTCGGATTCAAAACACAATGAGACATGTTTCAAGGCAACAGCAAAGCATGCAACGCGATGATAAGGTACAGGTATCAGTGACTTATTCATTTCACAACGGCAAAAAAAAATTATAATTTTTAAGGAGGTCATGAACTATTTATTTGAAAGATGGCAATGAGGCACACAACGTGGTGACAAGGCACAGATAGCGGCAACGATATATGATATATATATATAAAGAAAATTATATGAATATATAATTAGTAAAATTTCTTACCTTTTACTTGTACTTTTGCCCTTAATCGGAGGTTCCTGATATTTTAATCTAGGGTAATTAATAATAAAGGCTTGCCTCTATTAGGAATAGAAGAACCCACAAAACAAATATGATATTTGTGCTTCGATGTGCCGTCTGGTGTCTTCTTCACAGACATGATGCCAGATGCATATTTTTGATCCCACAAATTCTGGAACGCCCGGTGGGGACTTCATTTCTCCTTCCATCTTTAAGGCAAAAGTACAAAGTAAAGGCATTGTTCCTACATCCGGTGGAAGAAATCTAATAATATTTCTTTTTATTTTGCAAAAAAATAAGAAGAAATGGCACTCAAGAACTCAACCATGGCACTCAAAAACTCAACCACCTCTAGAATCCCGAAACTCATAATTTTCCTTGGCGAAGGAACTGAGGTTCAATTGCCCAATTGTACCTCCAACACTGGAGTCTGCAGTAGGTGAGCTGATATTTGGCACAATATTTGAGTCGGTGCAATTCATAAGGAAACCTCCACCTTTGGAGGAGAACCTGATAGTCCCACGGCTTTCATCTAGAGATCGTCGCCCTAATGTGATTGTTCCTGCAACTGGAGAGGACGTTGCTGTCAGGGAGTCACCAAGAGTATCTGCATTCGAGAGGTTATCCTACCCTAAAAGGGTAATTCCTGTAAATGATGATGATGATGATGATGAACCCACCTTTACCATTACAGCAAAGGGGCGGGAAAGTGGAATTTTCCATTCATCTGATGAAGACACGCCAAAGAAGAAAAGTGTGTTTTCAAGGCTCACACAAAGGAAAGTCAAAATTCGAAAACAAAGATTGGATTTTGTGTTATTCCAAGAGCACAAAAATAATCAAATGGGTACCTGCAGCAACTCATTTGAACCTGTTAAGCTAGTGAAAAAGAATGCAACCACTGCAGATTTGCGCCCCTAGCTGAATGAAAATAAGGTTGGTAGACCTCCAAAATCCTATCACAAGAACTCATTTGGTCAAAATCTTTACAAGACTTATACAGCATCAAAGAAACTGCAATTAGAGAAAATAAGGCCAAGAGAATTTTATCAGAAGAAAAAACAATTGATTTCAACAACGAAGAAGACGGTGTTTGACCGTTTAGCTCCTACAAGAACTCAACCCAAGATTTCCCGGTCTAAATTTCAATGGAGAAGGGAAATAAAAGATGAAGAAATGTCTGATGCAGATGTGAAAATACACACTTGTCGGATGGTCACTGAAACAAGAGGAGATCCTGCACCATAACAAGAACAACCGTGACCTGTTACACGATCCTGTCGAAGAGCAGCAAACTCCCTGAATGGAGAAGAAGGTTCTAGTCATGTGCCACTGCATGAGTAGCAAGGGATAGGGACTAGCCTTCCACCACTCCATATGCCAAGGAAACATAAAAAAGTACATCCGTTAAATGAAGATGAAGAAGATGAACCTGTCTTTGTTCCTCAAAAGAGACACCATGATACTGAATATCAAAGATTCAATGATAACATGGCAATGTTGATGGGGGCAATGTTACAAATGCAAACCAAATCAAAATCCTAATGGAAAATCGACCTTAACAAATAGGAAGATAAAGGAGTCCATTCCGACGGACGAGAGAAGCCCTTAGGCCAGTTGAGCAAGGGGTAACCCCATGGTTTCCTACGAAGAATACGCAGATGTCGAGAAGTCCAATACCTCATCTAAAAGAAACCTTTAGGCCGATGGAACATGGGGGAACCTCTTACATTCCCGTTCAGGAACAATCAGCTGTAATGACCCAGGGAATAGATATAGTGAATGGTAGTTGCTGAATTAAATCAAACCAAAGGAATTTAGACAAGGGCAGATGGAGACAAACCCTATCCCAGCTACCATGACCTCGTGTCCTACCCCAAGGGATATAATATTCCTAAATTCAAGCAATTTACTGGGATAGGCAATCCTGACCAACATTTGGCTCATTTTATGACGGCTTGTGGAGATACAAGTGCGAAGCCATCACTCCTCCTCAGACAGTTCTCTATAAGTCTCGCAGGAGTAGCATTTGAATGGTATGCGAATCTACAACTCGAGTCAATCCAAACATGGCAGCAGCTGAAAGATGCCTTTCAAGTATGGTTTGGGGGCATAAGTGATAAATCACAAGTACTGACCTTGCAGCCACTCACCAAAATAAAGATGAAAAAATGGCCGATTACATTATGAGATAGAGGAAGTTGAGCATTAAATATGAACAACCACTTGATCAGCATCAGGCAGTAGGTTTACTGCTCGGGAACATTGATAATTGGATGTCGCCTTTCTTAAGTACATCTGGCATCACTACATTCCAAGGTTTAATCTCACAAGCTAAAAAACTGGAAAGGACCAACCCAAAGGTGTTATCCAATTTCCAGACCACCTCAAGCAATGATAGAGATAAATCCAAAAGGACAGAAGGCGTCAAGTACACTGCTACAACCTTCAACATTGAGAAAGGGAAAGGTGTGGCGGAGTCCCATAAGCCAAAACAAGCTAAAGCACCTAACTTATGTATCGCTGACAATGAATCAAGACCTCTTCCTTCCTTGAAGGATAGGATGAATAAGAAGTACTCCTTCAAAAGAGATAAAGTACATAAAATCTTCAAAGATGCTGTGAGAGAAGGTCTACAACTCCCTGAATGCAAAAGGCATGAAGAGCAAAGCATAAAAGACCATCCCAATTACTGTCCATATCATAGGGTGTTGGGACATACAATAGAAGATTGTTATGTTTTCAAGGACTGGGTCGAGAGATAATATCAAGAGGGTGAAATCACACAGTCAAAGAATGTTTTGTCTGAGCAACCAGTTGAACATACACGCAATGAGACTGCCCTAAACCTGGAGGGGTCATCCCAAGGGGAAGTCACAGTGGTTGGCAATAAAGTAATACTCCTGTCGACAGAAGATGATAAATCTTTTGCTATTCCAGAAGAGTTGTGGGAAGTATTCATAACCAAAAGATCAATGAAGATGTTAAAGAAGTTGGTTGAACTCCTAGGGATCACTTGGAAATGCTCTCAGCAACCTCCTAAAGGTCACCCGAGTAAACAGTCAAAGAAGAAGAACAAGAAAAGAAAGCAAAAGCGCGAACAATCAAAGCGCAAGAAATCCATTATTGAGGAGTATATAGAGACCCTTGAAGAATATGAGCAGAAGGAAAGAGTTCTGATTACCCTCAGAGATTATTTTCTCGAATAAGTCGAAGAATTACTCGGGGAATTAACTGAGAAAATTGATGAAAATGAAGAAGATGTGCAAGTGGAGATGTGCAGGGTTATTTCGGGAGGGGAACCTCTATATAACCCAGAAGATGATGATAATGATGAATATGATAGCTTCTCTGAGCCAGAAGAGTCATATGACCGTTATGGATGGACCTATGTCAGTAAGAAGCAAAGAAAGAGGATAGCATTCAAGAAGATAGTTAAGAAGGCGAACGCCAAGTTCTTGGAGCTCTACCCACAAGTAAAGCCCAAAGAATTATATTATACCTCGAAACTCCAAGATATAAGGTCTTGAAGAAAGTTGTGCCTATAGAAGACATCCATGTTTTCATTAAAAGGGTAACAGAAGAGTCCGCTAATCGAATACTGCAGTTACACATTAAAGATGCAGAATGGAACAAATTCAAGACGTACGCTCCAGAATCATCAGGACAAAATTTCATCTCAGAGGTTATGGCTTCTCCAGTTCCTACCAAAGCAATAGATGCTATGGAAAGATTTATCAAAAAAGATAAGAGAAAAGAGCACTTTGATCAAGCCATAGATAAAGGATTGGATTTGCCTAGACCTAAAAGGCGGCGCATGATGCATCTTAATAGTCATCCAAACTATTGCCAATATCACCAGCTTGTAGGACATACCTTAGAAGAATGTCAAGCTTTGCAAAAATGGTTGCAAAAACAGGTTTCTATGGGAAGTTTGACACTCACAGAGGACTATTTTGAAGAAAGAGGTGAATGTTATGCCATAGCTGCTCATGATGATTCAGAAGACAAGTTGAACTTTTCTGAGGAAGAAGATGAAGCACGACAACATGTACATCAGATGCAACTCTAAACTGGGAAGACACTCCAACCAAGACAGGCTCCCAATTCAAATAACCGAGATAAAGGGAAGATAATTGAAGAAGATAGTGCATTTCTGAAAAAACCCCTGAAAAAGCCAAATTATAACATTTTGGCACATTTGGAGAAGGTCCTAGCATTCCTCAGTATGTACGATGCATTGATGATATCAACTGAAGTCAAGGAGTCTTTAATACATGCCCTACAAAATCCTGAGGAGTATCAAGCATACTTCACCGATGTTAACATGAAAGAAGCCATGTATGCATTCCATACATCTTCAGTGTCCTTCACAGTTGAAGATTTGTGCTTGGGACTTCTGACATACAGGCTGAGACACTATATGTGACTTGATTTTGTGATGGAGTAAAAGATCAACCGGGGTTTTCGATCGATCGGTGCTTCTGATGATGACCCTTAACACTCTTGACATTGGCTCTTGAAGCGATGCACCTATCTACGGAAAAGATCATCATCCAAAGGTTTCAATCAACGGCCAGGCATTGAGGGTAGATCTAAACTCTCCCCTTAAATTTGAAAAATATCATCAACGACGAAATTCCATGTAATTAGTGCCAATACTTCCTATAGAGCCCTCTTGGGAGAGACCATGGATCCATGAGAGTCCCGACTAGTCCTTCAACACTTCATCGTCTTGAAAGTACCTAGTGGGCGGGAAGAATTCAGGGTGATGGAGGCTCACAGCACCACTTTGGCATCCATGCCAAGAAATACACTATGAGGATGCTGAGATATTATCTTAGTACACACATCCAAGAGGACAAATCAGCCAAGGGAGACAGCAAGCGCCAGAAAGCCGAGGAAGAGTGCGTGATCAAGATAGCCAAAACTTCTCACATTGCTCCAAAAAGAACCACCGCCACCTACGCCGGTGGTGACACTAAGTCTTAGAGGAGGATGGCGATGCGATGATATACATCAAATAAGGGTCAAATTGAAAGACTTGCTCAAGAAAATAAGTTGTACATTACAAGAATTCCTGATGGACTACACAAATCGATGAGATGATACACGAATATAAATCTGAGTTGAGCATACGAAGAGATTTGTGATGCCGACTTTCGACATGAAAGGAGGAGTGTATTCTCTTTTACAAGGACAAAAGCAAAAATATCTTAAATGATGATATCTTAAATATTGAGAAGAAATGAAAATGATGAAGCTCAACCGCATAGGCTCCAGCCAGTACTCCAACAAGCTCCGGGACAATTGTTGAGATTTGGGGAGTCGCATCAGTGAGTCAAGGAGGGTCACATTCCAGGGCTTTCATCGGTTGTGGCATCCACGCACATATGGACAAGAAAGGAATATAGGCTACCTGAGTGCTGCAGGGCACTCATGTTACATGGTAGTATTGAGATGGGAGGAAGAAGAGAAATCAAGATGAAGAATGCACCGCTCGAGACGAACTTCTAGAAGATGGAGGCGAGCAACAATTGAGTGAGCTTGTTGGATCGATCGACTTGGGAAGCAATGAGGACCAGGTGACTTTCTAAGAATGACTGAGCTATCGAGGAAGAAGAAATCATCATTCAGGCTCTCTTAAAGGAGCATACTCCTGTTGCTTCTTGGAGCTATGTTGAAATACCGAGGGTTTAGATGATGGTGGCTATACATTCACGCGGATTGGCCATTGATCCCAATACCACTCAAATCAAAGCTGCGACCAAGGAAGATGAAGTTTGACGTAGAAGAAAGGAGTGATAGAAGAGAGACAAGAAGGCGATTGAAGCGAGATATTAGAGAGGAGAGAAGTATCTGATTGGATTGCTATAGCGTGAGTCCACTGTGAAAAGAAGGAGTGGGAAAAATACTGGAAATGTGAGTGAGACTTTAGAGACTACGAACTGAGGCATGTACTAAGGATGATTTCACTGACACCTCTCGAGGGTCTGCGAGATGATCCTCCTTTTATGGATGGATGTTCAAATACAATCAAAATTAAAATGCATCCGGATGAGCAGGAAGAATACTATTTTTGAGCATACTATGGGGATCTGTGTTATGAAGTAAACGCCATTTGTGAAAGAATGCTTGGGAGTGACATATCAAGGGCTATGATCAGAATATTTGATGATTTTAATTCTACGAGTTGTTGAATGTTATGTGGATGATCTTATGGTTAAAACAAATTCCATAGATAAGCATCTTGATGATCTAAGGACGGGTTTTCTCATACTCGAGGAAAATACAAGTTGAAAATGAATCCCATGAAATTGTGACTGAGGTCCTCTGTAAGAATTCTTGAGCCTTCGTCATGAGCCATCGAGAGAATAGAGATAGATCCTCGAGATAAAGGCAATCACGGAAATGCCGCCTCCTAAGATCTTGAAAGCGAGTTGAGCTCCTTCCAGGGGCGGCTTAGCATATGTCCCGAAAGATTCATCTCAACACTCTCTAGATGATGCAAGCCCTTGCTCTAAACTGGTTAAAGAAAGAAATCGCCTTTCAAGTGAGATGATGAATGTGGGAGAAACTTCGAAGACGTGTTAAATAATTTTTACTAGTCTACAGGTGCTAGTAGCTCTGATTCATGGAAAGCCTCTGATCTTATATACTACCTCATTGGAAGGGTCTTTGGGATCTATGTTAGCCCAGAATAATGAAGAAGGCAAAGAAAATCGTTATGTGTGCAGCAGAAGGATGGCGATGGGAGGTAAATACAACGCCAATTGAAGAAACATTACCTAGCTTTTGGTGTTTCTTGGGTCAAAGTTGGGACACACTACATTGTTAGCGCATAAAGTAGCCTTATATCAAAAATAGATCCCTCAAATACCTTATGATGAGGGCCTTATGAAAATGGGCATTGATTCTAATGGAATTTTGACATTACCTGTCTCCGAAGCCCAATACAAAGGCGGTATTTGAACTTTCAAGAAGCACATTCCTCTAATGATTCACCATAATCTTGATCTCACGACAAAGAAACATAAATAGTAAGAAAAACAGGTGGTGATGATTATATTTTTGGTGGGCGTCGTCTATAAAACTAGCACTTTCGTGTCTAAATGCCACTCAAATCAAAATTTGGGATAGGACTCGTGTTTGTCACGGAAGAGGAATCATAGATATACTCTCTCCCTTATGGAGCCATGTACAAACAATGAAGTAGAGAATATGAAGCTCTCATAAATTTGGTTTGAATGGTGCTTAAAATAGGGATCTAAGGCATACACATATTTGTAGACTCCTGACTGACATCAGAAAACGAAGTCGAAGGAGATTATAAGATATACAAACCTAAACTTCTTAAATATTACAAGAAGGTTAAATACGATGAAGAAAATCGCCCGAAATACGAGTTGAGGAGAGGTTAGCAATACGTAACTTAT